>NW_025407995.1:87957-252075 GCF_008403515.1 Naegleria fowleri | reverse complement strand
CGTGAGAACTAACATCGGCAGCAGGAGCATTCCTGAGTTTGTTTTTCCCAATTTGAGATGTGCAATTAGAGATTTGAGAATTTTCTTTCATTCTGATCACAAGTTGTTAAAATTATTAAAGTCCAGAGAGAAAGAAGATCCACAAAATGCTCCATTAGAAAAATTGGAACAAGACGAAAGTGATTTGCCTATTCGTATTGACAACACCTTTAAAGGACTCAAAGACGATGAATTAGGTCAACCGCCGCTATATTTTTGCCTGTTTTGCAATACAACGATGGGTGGAATGACATGCAACAATTGCTCAAAATTATTAGTATTAGACTCGGTCACTGAAGGTTCGTCATCATGCCCATCATGCAAGAAGGGAATAACCAGGCCCATCTGTTGTCAACAATCCATGCAAGCTCAAAAGATGCCATGGTTGATTTCAGAAAGTCATGCATCACCATTAATGCAATGCAAACAGTGTTCTTTTGGCGTCAATGGGACCAGATGCTTTACGTGTACAACCGCAGCAAAGAATACATCTGCCTCTGGAACTCCATTAGAGTATAATGGATTTTTTAAGAGAGTTTGGGATTCTGATGTATGGACATGTCCTAATTCGTGTGGAAGAGCAAAACGAGGTGGTAAGTTGTTCTAAGCGGATGAGCAATCACATCATAATTTCAATAATGGATAAATTTATATTTAAAAAGGGACCTATCAGGAAGGCAAGTTAACATGCAAGTACTGCACAAAAGGCCTTGTTCTATAACAGTGATACATGTTCAATTCAAATACCTTTTTGATCTCGTATTTTGAACATGACAAAACAAACACATGTAAATACAAATAAAGGTAAGTGAAAGGTGGTATCAAATTTCTTCACAACAGCTTTTGTGGTGGCCCCATTGTGGATTTTAAATGAACAGATTCAATATCAGACCATCCCTGTCTCATTAAGGCTGCACAGAAATTCAATGCAGTCACAACATTCTCCACCAATTGCATTTCATTCATTCATTTCTACATGACCAATGGGTTGTGAAAGAACAATATTCTTACGTTGTCTAAAGGGCACAACTCTCATCAGCTTCTCGATACGGTGCGGAATGTAATCCTGTTCATGTAATACAGTCGGAAACTTGCCAAGTTTTGTGAAAACAGGACCCAAACATGGAGAGATCAAATGCGGAATTAATTCGCATGGTGTTCATTGTTTTTTAGTGTGTTGCCTCACAGAAGAAACAAGAACTGTTCCCAAATTATTCGGGCGAGCATTTCGAATCGCAACTTGAAATTTGTGTGAAAAGTTTCGTTTAACGGTCGTGACAAAGGTAACAAGACCGATTATAAGGAATTTCAAAGAAACCAGAGTGGCTACGGCCATATCACGATGCATGCACCTCATCCCGTCCGATTTGAGAAGTTAAGCATCGTCGAGCTACATCAGTACTGAGGTTGGAGACAACTTGGGAACCTGCAGTGTTGTAGCCTTTTTTATCTTTGCAGCTCATGAAAATGTACTTCAAACCTTTCTTGAAGCAGTAGATTGTTATCATTGCACAATTTCTTTGGTGAAAGAACCAATTTTTTTGACACTTCCAGAGAGTGTCCTTGTCTTTGCGAACATTGGAAAATCACCAATTTCACAACGTGAGAAAACACTTCATATTCAAAAAATAGCTTACTTTCAAACATCATTGATTTCATTACATGAATTTTGAACCTGTGTGTTGACCTCTCCTTTTATTCAACAGAAATGAAATCCATAAAAACTCCAAAGAACAAAACAACAATCAACACTCACTCATATCATCTACAGCGATCGAGGAGATGTTGAGCCATCTGAAAACGCCATTCCATCACCATGATGATCCTCTCTCCTCTTATTCATCCTCATTCATAACGACCACAACAGTTACAACAACATCCGTTACGAATGGCGATGCATGCACAGCACCACGATCATGTAATGAAGACTCCTCATCGATTGACTCTTTCAACAGATCGAGTGTCAAATCACAAATGATTGCCAAATCTAAACGAATGCAAAAACTTTCCAAAAGTGTCCGAAATAACAAACCTACCAATCTAGTATTGATCCAGCACAACCATACCAATACCAAAGCAAACCAGCAACAAGCCAAAAGTCACCTTAATAATTATCTTTCACAATTCTGTAACCACAACAATGAAAGATCTTTGATTCAATCCTTGACCTTTGATTACACTTTTCAAGAACGAATTGGTTGTGGCGGTTCTTCCTCTGTATTTACAGCCATTCACAATAAGAGTGGTGAAAAAGTAGTCATTAAGAAAATGAACTGTTCTTCGCCACTCTTTTATGATAACTTCCATGAAACAGGTGTCGATCATTCCTATTCGGAATATATTGAAAGATGTTTTGTAAATGAAATTCAAAAATTGACCAATCTTCGAGGTTGTGACCATTCGGTTCAAATAGTAGACTCAATTCTCACCTCACATACAAGTGTTTGTGACATGTTTATAGTGTTGCAGTATGAAGAGGGAGTCATTTCATTGGATCAATGGATTCAACAACTCAAAAATTCCCATATTTGTGAAAAAAACAATAATAGGATGATGATTACTGAACAATGTTTGAGGGAATTGAGTTTCAAGTTATTGAACATTCTCGATCAACTTCATCGAAGTCATAAAATCGTTCACAGAGATATTAAACCTTCAAATATATTGGTCAAACCTTCCTCCTCCACAAAAGTCATGTTTGAAAAGATGTACTTGTGTGATTTTGCTTTTGCTTCAAACATTGTGACAGATGTCAATAATGTCAATGAGAGACATTTCGATCATTCATGCACTGAAATTTATGCATCTCCTCAAAAACTGCACCAAGTTTCTTCTTCACACAACAACTGTCATTCCTCAACAGATCCATTAGATGATATTTGGAGTGCAGGAATGACCATTCTTGAAGTAATTTTAGGACATTCGCCTTTGGTTTCTTCACAACATGGATTCTTTCATCAAGATATTTTGCATTTTGATTTCGATTTGTTCATTCACACTCATTCCACCAAATTTTCTCATCTTTCGAAAGATTTTCTATATTTTCTTTCGAAATGCTTGAGTGTTCATCTCAAAGATCGACCTTCTGCCTTTTCATTGATGGAATTATTAAAATAATAAAAAAATAGAGTTGAAAATAAATTTAACGTTTTTCCAAATCGAATGATACTTCCAATTAGAAAACAATGTGATCGCACTTCCAAGGGTCATGCAAAGAGACCACCAATGATATCAATTGTGGTTGATTTTCCCATCCTCTGTCAGGTCATTCCATTCTCGTTCTCACAATGACCTCAATTTTTCCGTCACAAATCAAAACATTATTTTGGCGAGGCAAACCAGCGCTCAAAAAATGTCTCACTATAATCCTCTCTTTGACGAGAATGACGAAACACGGCAATATGATAAAAGGTAAGAACTCTTCCTATGGCTCATACAAATTCATTGTCCACCATCAATTCATGTTGATGACTATTCAAATTTCACATGACATTTGGCATCATCATGATGTGTGTCTCTCTGTCAAAAAACACAACCATCACTACCATCACCACAACAACATAGCTCAACACTCAAACAACCTGTGAAAACAGTCACTGTTTCCTCCTCGACACGACGAGGACTCATGAAAAGAACTCACACCAAAGTGCAGTCCACAAGTTCCATGATGATGATGCCCATCACGAATCCTCATCATGAATCCTCTTCATATCATCATTCTCATGTTTTATCCTCTTCCTTACAACCTTCCTCCCCATCAAGTCCTTCTTCTTTCAATTCTCATCAACAACAACTCTTGTCCTCATCTGTTGCGACGACCACCACGGCCTCTTCATCCGCCTCTTCTCACACGACGACGACGACGATGATGAAACGTCCACCCATTCTTGTGACTCGACGAAATACTTCCAATGTCCATTCGACGAGTATGTCGGAATCGACGCCAACCACTCCGAGTGGAGGAAGAGAAGGTGGAGTGGATGGTCATCATTGGGTTGCATCCTCATCATTGGGAACGAGTCCCTCACACCAACATTTCTCAATTTCGGTTCCGAAGTCGCGAACGACAACTCTCTCCTCTTCTTCTTCCTCTCCGAATGTCCTATCTCCTTCTTCATCGATGTGGAATCATCATGACCACCACAACCATCATCGTCATTCCATAATGAAAACCCATTCATTGATGGACCATTTGGACGATGCGAATGATCGTTCTTCAGAAGAGTCCTATTATGATCCTCGTATTCATTCTCCAATAACCTCATCGAGGAAAGAAAAGAAAAATCATCATCATTCCTATCGTCAAGCATCATCATCGGCGTTCACTCCGCAGCAGCATCATCACCAGGATGGAGAGTTGTACGAAGGAGATGTCTTATTTAGGAAGAGCAGCAGCGATGATAATGAATCATCTTCCAATGAGGATCGTCATTATAACGAGGAGGTAGAGGAGTACAATTTCAATAATAATATCAACAACAACAATAATCACCAAAAACCATCATCATCTGTCCATCATCATCAACCGCTTCAACAAAAGAGTAAGACATCATTTAAGCAATTAAGGCGCACAGAAACTGTTACTCCTGAAATCATTGGAGGAAATGTTTCTCATCATCATCGTCCTTATGCCCCCTCAAAATTTGGAGGGAGGACAGTTCCGAGAGGAACAGTCTCTAGCTTTGCAGCTTCCTCTATCATGCCCTATTCATCGGTTGGGTCCATGCTCGATGATAGGGTTGAAGGGTTTGAAAGCGACCCGGAATCAATCTCGGACGAAGATGATGTCTTTCTAGAGTCTGCTGCCATTCTCAACAACAACAACAGACAAAATTCACCCAATATCTTGTCCTCTTCGCCTCGAGCTGGAGTGAAAGCCACGACATCACTCTCTTCAAGTCCAACTCAGAAACAATTATCGAGTCAAGTACCTCCTCTCAAGCAACCAAACATTAATAGCAGTAGCAGTGCGGAGCTACTCACTTCACGAAATCACACAAAAGGCATGTATTATAGAATGCTCACTGGAGCAGCTACAACACGAGAGAAAAACAGAAAACTTGTATCAAAAAAGAATATATTTGGATTACCCATGTCGTTTTCAAAACAGCCTGCTGTCAAAAGTACAATAGAGTATAAGAATGAAGAATACTTGAAAGAAATGCTTGGAAAAAATAAGAAGGATGCAACCACACCTTCATCCTCTTCATCAAAACAAGGAGCAAAAACGATAACAGAAGAATCTTCTTCAAGTGATACACTGGAAGATATGCAAGACAAATTAGTAATGTTCCACAAAATTCAATGTTCTGAAGGAGCTCTTTCTACAACACCTGGCAGATCGTTTTTGGATGTTCCAAAAAAACCTGTCAGTACGGACACAAAAAAAGAAGACTCTAAGAAAAAGACTGCACATCATCATGATTCATCACCAGCAACACCTAGCCCAAGACAAATCGATTTTAACTCAAACATTAAGAAATATTTCTACAAGGTGAATGCAGGAACTTGTACTACTACTCCATCTTCCGTTTCTTTGAATACAGAGAATATTGATAAGAAACAATTTGAGGTGGTTTATTGGACTACCTACAAGGATTTAGCAGAAGAAGAAAATATTATTGATAATTTCTTCGTTTCTAACTTTAGTGCTATGGATTTGTTGTACAAACTCTTTTACAACAATTCGGCAAACCCCAAACGAAAAAAGAAGCTAAAGGTTTTGTACAATGCACAAATCATATCAGAACAATTAGAACAATTGAAGGATATTTACAAACAAGTTACCAAGTTACGAATGTGTACACTTGTGAAACAAAGTGATGACAGATTACAAAAAAATCAGATAATTCACCAAGAAAAACTTAATGCCTCTATCTCAGAAGATGATGGAATAGAACTAGTTGTGAATGAGAAAGGAGAAATTGATATTTTCAGCATGAAAAATATTATCAATAATTTAGATCTAGAAGTCGTAAATGAAATTAGCCACATACCAAAAGACAAACAGAGAAATATTACAGTGAATGCTGAGGTTGGACTGGGCACAGAAACACCAAAGTCAGATTTTATTACTTTGAAGGATTTAGAAAGCGAGGATCGTTTTGATCTATCAGCTAAAATTACCAGCGACGCCAAAATCGAGTTCTATACTATTCGTAACTGGTTGACAAAAATTTTAGCAGCAACAATTAACAGAAAAAAGAAGGTGGTGAAAGACAGTATGACTGAAGAGTCAGTTATTACAACAGATCCCAACAACAAGACACCTCGCATTGATTCCATGGCAACCTCCCCTGTGACAGCCACACTCTTAAACATGGCTGTTGAAAAAAACGATGCTACTACAACTATCACAGATGACAGCCAGAATTTCAGCTCTGATTATGATACCGATCCAGATAGTTTGCATAGATGGCAGAGGAAGAGCGTTATTCGAAAAGGGCCACTTGAAAATGACACTCCTAAATTGGAAATGCTGCCAACAGAATTACTTGATTACATGACGTCTCTATCTTGCTCAGCGTCGACTCTTTTTGACACACTGGAGGAATGGGAAGTGCGTATTCATGCCTTATTCGCCTTCTTAGAAACTCTCACTCTCCAGACACCACATCAACTGAACTGTATATTAATATTTTTGGGTGATCTTATTCTCTATAACCAAAGCTTAATGAGTTCGGAATTTATTCGTGAATGTCTGATTCCTTACTTGAATACAATTCTGAAAAAAGCCAGATAGTATACCTTTTGTCGAGCTGTTTTTGAAAAGAATTACAGAGAGGTCGCGACTGTTATTCATTAGAGATCAAGCCCAAAGAACAATTAATTTGGCTTTTGACAATTTTTCATCCAAGTCTACATTGCCAGACTTTCTCACTATCTCAAGTTTCCAATTATCTATACAACTCACTCTTATTGAATTCGACTTGTTCACCATGATGGAACCTTACGAATTCTACTGCAGTTACTGGTTATCAAAGAATAGATTTAAGGTCAAAACAAGAGATCCGAGTCCCAACCTTTCACTTTTCATTCAGTGGTATAATACCGTGTCACTGTGGGTTACAGAAACAATTCTTCAATATAATGACATCAAAGAACGTCACAAAGCGCTGTGCAGATTTATCAGCTTAGCGTGGGGATGTTATTCAGTTCGAAATTACAATGGCTGTTTTGAAATTATCACAGGTCTATATTCCAACGAAGTTTACCGATTGAGTAAGACGTGGGCTATGCTCAGTGAAGAATATGTAAAGAAGGCACAAACTCTCATTGAATTAACAAGTGTGGCTAATAACTACAGAAACTATAGAGAAGAACTTAAAAATTCCAAAAAGCCCTGCATTCCAAACTTGGCCGTTCATCTCAAAGATCTTGCTTCCGTCGATGACAGCCAAGAAGATGAAAGAAAATTAACAGAGGAAGAAATGCGTCTCTTGGCTGAAAATGATCAATTCTGTAAACGAGTGTTCATTGGTCGAACTTTGGATGAAGACATTGAATACAACTTTAGCAAGAGACGGGTACAAACTACCTTAATTTGCCAATTACTGAAATATCAGAAAATTTCATACCCTTTCAAACCTAACGAATCCCTCAAGCATTACTTG
Source organism: Naegleria fowleri (assembly GCF_008403515.1). Taxonomy (NCBI): domain Eukaryota; phylum Heterolobosea; class Eutetramitea; order Acrasida; family Naegleriidae; genus Naegleria; species Naegleria fowleri. The sequence goes on along the minus strand of NW_025407995.1, from coordinate 244,423 downwards.
TGGATTTCTTTACTGAGAATCAATGAAGATATTCGTAGAGAGACAGCCGAAAAGAAAATTAGTATTGAAAAATACATTCAAGAAAAGAAGAGGCAATTCCTTGTGAGGAGCAAACAACTCGAACCAAAATCGACAAGATAAAACCATCACAACCTTTCAAATCCTTTCACTTCTTTATGAATCATCATTGACTGACACGATACTTGTTTAAATAAGCATATCAACAACATTCCTTGTGTATTGATTGAATTCAAAGTACCGAACAATTTGCCCAATAAGCACAATTCTACATACATAGTCTATGTAGAAGGCCTCAAAATCAGAAAACAAAAAAGTCAAAGCCTCTCCAACTCATCTTTCCGAAACATCACTTGTCATGTTCTGGCTCTTCGAACACTCAATAAAAAATGAAGAACACAACGACAACTGGTAGTTCCCCAACAACAACAACTTCTATGGACACTGCCCTCTGCAAAGACATTGAACATCGTATTAAAGCTGTAATTCGATATTCATTGAAGCGAACAGCAGAAGAAGGAGAAAAGTATGCCAAAGAAATGGAAAAGGAAAAATCCATCAAAATGCCAAAAACAAACGAGTAAGTTAATTTGGAGCGTTTTGAGATGTGTGAGACGACGATGATCGTCTCATTCATCATCATGTTTAAATTGGCCATGAATACATTTACATTGTATTGACAAATATGGCAATCACAACACTTTGTTCTTCCACTTCATCATCTTCGTCGTGATGGTCATCATGACACCAATTGGTGTGGTCCATCAATCGTTGTTACTCGACGACGTTTTTGCAACAACACTTCTTCAAATTGATCACTCAAACCTCTTGACATTTGACACACACAAGATCCAAGTCCTACTCATTCAAAGATTTTCGTCCCCTCGATTTCGGAATACTTCGTAAACTTTGTGGAATGAATGATCGTGACTACTTTGCCTCGATTGGTCACTCCAAATTCGAATGGCATGAAATGAATGGTAAAAGTGGTTCCATGTTCGCTCTCACTGAAGACAGAAAACTCATGATAAAAACAATTTCAAAAGATGAAAGCAAAACCATTCGAAATATAATAGTCCCTCAATTACTGGAATACATGAAGAATGAACCCAATACATTCATTGTCCCAATTTTTGGTTTACACAAATTTTCACTCGACAACAAATCTGAATTGAGATTTGTCGTGATGAAATATCTCTTTCAACCACCACACTCTTCACTACCTTCCACTCTATTGAGTACATCGTCTCCATCGACGAGTAGTTCAGCAACATCTCCCAATTCTCCATCCTTGGGTAGTAATAATGGTGGTTCGAGTGGTGGATGGAATGCACCACTCGGAAGCGTCGGAATGGAAATGGATAAAATTTATGATTTGAAAGGTTCAACCACTGACCGTACAGCAAAGGAGGGAGAAACGATATTGAAGGATGTGGATTTGATTAATGACAATATCAAATTTAATGTGGGACAGGATTTGGTGACTGAATTGTTATTCCAATTTAAAAAGGATGTCAATTTTTTAACCTCTTGTGAAGGTGAGTAGTGGATTTTGACAAACTTTTCACATTTCTTACACTTTTTCATGTTATTCACACACCTTTGATTCACACACACCTCTGAAATGGATTGATGTTGTTTCTTCAATTCATGTCATGCATGAACCAAACAACAAACCACACCATTATATGAAACCCAAATCAACCATCTCATCTTTAACACACTCAGTGATGGATTACTCACTCGTAGTTGGTATCACGCATCCTAAAGATACTGCTATGGATATGGCACTTCAGAATTGTATCAAATACAATCGAGAAGAAAAATTACGAGATAAATTCCATGTCATGGTCAACACTCAGAACAAACAAGAATATTACTTTTTGGGAATTGTGGATTATTTCACAAAATATGGACTCATGAAAAAAGCTGCGAAAAACATTAAGAGTATGAAGAATGATCCTTCAACGATTTCAACTGTGCCACCCAGCAGCTATTCGGATCGATTTATGCAATTTGTTTTCAAAATATTTGTTTAATTTCCAAATATGTGTGTGGTCCTTTTGTATTAATACACTTCAATGTTCTACAGGAATTGTGATTTTAATATGATATTCCTTTCACATCATCCATTACGGATCGATCATGATAGCTTTTGTTCCAAAGAAATTTTAATGGGCATGTCACTTGTCTTGAAATGACTTATTTGTTGACTTTCAAGCTAAAAAATATTTGAAAATTGCTACACGATCTAACTGTTCAAAATTTTGAATACTACCTTGCCTTCAGATTGGGCGGAATATGTACTAGACTCATTTCCCTACATTTTAGTCAAATTTATTTCAAAAGTTTTATTCAAAAAGTATACAAACGTTCTGTTCGGAGAACCCTCCGCCAATTTTCGCTGGCATACAAAGACGTGATTAATATAAAAATTTAGTCCCACAGGTCTTTTGCGTCAAAAAATGTTCGGATCATCCGGAGTGTTGTTCCGAAAAGTTTCGAATGGATGTTACGTCTTCTTTGTTCGAAAATTGTCTTGATGATTCTATTCCTAACAGCATTAAGTCTATGAATTCAAAATCTTCCTCCATTGTTTTTCCAATTTCATTCTTCATGTTAATATTGATAACACCAATGGTTATGTGAAAACTTTGTGTGGCGTTTACTTGTCGAGTTATTTTAACACACAACTCGATTATTTTGATGAACATTCACAAATAGTACCTCCAACGTTGATTGGACAGAGCCACTGCTCTTTAATTCTGAAAAGAACAAATGGCCTCCATTAGAATTATTCAAAGGAACTAAGGTAAATTGATTGTTAAATGGTTACAGTTGCATTACCTTCAAAATTATCCTCCCAACAAAAAGTATTGTCCACCACAATCTCCTTTCATTTACCTCAATTCTGGAATGTATTTTGGAAGAAAAGGTGACATCAAATCCTATCTCAAAAAATCCTTTCAACTTGTGGAGAATTCTGCAAATATCTTGAACGACGATCAAGCCACACTCCAAGTCATGTATGTTGCGTAGGCAATCAATCAAACCACTATCCATTCTATCCAGTCACTGGAGATTGTAAATCAGCAATGGGTTTACCCACTTATTTAGCATGTGATCATATTCAACTGGTTACAAATTCTCAAGAAGAGAATGTCAACCAATGTGTGGTGATGAGTAAACGTAATAGTATGGCAGCATTGACGTCTAGTAGTCTAAGTGTACAAACACCCCTTGTGGTTCATGAGTAGTAATGGACCTAAATGTGGAAATTTCTGTCCATGTGTTCATCAAGTGACTCGACAAGGAAAATTGCGAACCTATTTAGAAAAGCAATTGGAATTACAACGAGCTCGTCATCTAAAAATCTTTTAAAATTGAGAGTGTTGTTCTATCAAGCGAATTTTGACTGTTTGAGGTCTCTCCTGATCAGTGCATATGTTGAAATAGTATTAATAAATGTAGTACGGAGTAATTTCGATTCCGAGTGAGATGAAATTTTCAAACTTGCAAATGACATTCAAAATTATAACGCAATCAGTAATATTCCATTTATATTGATAGTGATGAAGAAACCCTTTCTTTGACCACCTTGATCAATTCCTATTAAAGAAGAAGAAGAAAAAGAAGAAGAAAAAGAAAAAACATTCATTGATCCAATTGAAAAACAACCCGTTTTCCAATGGCAAGCAAAGAGATCACACTGATTCGTAAAAACTGGGAACCAGTCGTTCGGGATATTTCCAAGCTTCATCATTCAAGTCTCACCTTCTACGATAAACTGATCAAAGCAGTGGATGATTCTCAAATTGTACTCATCGGAGAAGCCTCTCATGGTACTCATGAGTTTTACAAACACCGAGCAGAGATTACCAAAAGACTCATTGAGGAGAAGGGATTTAATTGTGTTGCTGCAGAGGCTGATTTCCCTGATTGCTTCCAAGTGAATCAATACGTAAGGAACATTACCAACTGTAGCTGTGAGGAGGCTCTTGCAGGTTTTAAACGTTTCCCAACATGGATGTGGCGTAACACTCCTACGAAGGAGTTTTTAGAATGGCTCTGCGACTACAACAAGAAATTCAACTCGACCCAAGACAAGGTGGGATTTTATGGTCTCGATTTGTACAGCTCTGATCGTAGTATGAAAGCAGTCTTGCAGTATTTAGATTCCACCGATCGAGAAGCAGCCATGCTGGCAAGAAAGCGTTACGAATGCATGCAAGGTTTTATTGAGGGCAGACGCACAGGATCCTCTCTAAAGAGAGAGTGTGAAGAGAAGGTCATGCAAGTGCTCATGGATTTGCAATCACGTACTGTCGATGATTTTAAAAACAACTCCTCTGTCACCGAGGAAGATCGCTTGTTTTATGCGGTCCAGAATGCTCTCGTTGTGAAGAATGCTGAAAAGTATTATCGTACCATGTTTATTGATGGAAGTTGGAATATAAGAGACTCTCACTTTTTTGAGACTCTAAAAGAGACTTGCAAATATTACGAGAAAACTTATGGAAAACAAGCAAAGGTAGTTATTTGGGCTCACAATTCACACGTTGGAGATGCTTCCCAAACCGATATGAAGTTTGAGAGAGGAAATGAAATTAACATTGGAAGATTATGTAGAGAAAACTTTCCTCCCAATAAGGTATATATCATTGGGTTTAGCACTTACACTGGAAGTGTGACAGCAGCCGATCATTGGGACGAAGATCCTCACTATAAGAAGGTGAATCCTGGAATGAAAGATTCAATTGAGGATTTGTGTTATAGGGCAACTTTGGGTCAAGGTGTCGACAACTTTATTTTGCTCTTTAAGGATAACAGTGCCACTGCGTCCTCTTCAGCAAGTGGAATGAGTGATGTTGTGATCGATAAGGAACTTGTTGCGGAATTGGCCAATACAAGAGAAGAAAGAGCGATCGGAGTGGTGTATCGACCAAAAACTGAACGGCATTCACATTATTTTGGAGCACAGGTTTCGAAACAATTCGATGCTTTGATTCATTTCAATGTTACTAAAGCAGTTCATCCCTTGGACACTAAGCATGAATGGGCAAAGAAAGAATTGGAAGAGACGTATCCAAGCGGTCTCTAAAAGCCAGCCAATTCTAACTGCCCAATATAAAAAGACACATTTTACAGAAAGTTTGATCATTATATAAACAAATGATTGTTGTTGTCCTGTTGTGGAAACAATATCAATGTTCATCAACAAACGATTGTTGTTGCTCTTTTCGTGCGAGAGAAGCTGTTTAGATGACATCCATCAGATTAAGTAAAAGCAAATGCCTTCAGCCTTAGTAAGCCGCCGTCAAGATTTACAATACATTGTTTCCATAAGCCACAATATTAATAAGGCTTTAATTTGTTAAAAGAAAATGAGTTCGTTGGTGGTTGGATTTAATTGTGTGAGAATAATTGTTTCCTTCAAGAACAAAGGTTTTCCTTCATCTCAAAACGAAAATCAACGAGAATTCTTATCTAATCCAAGAAATGTTGAATTTAAACCCTTGATGAAGGACATGAATTCATTGGAACGACAAACGATCCTATCAGTATTCGAAAGGTAAAGGTCTCCCATATAGAACTCTCTTGGGAAGAGCTTAATAACCAGCCACGTGTCCCAATTATACTCAATTCTCTCGGGGAGATCGAGAGCGTAGCGACCAGCGAAGCAATCAGACTTTTGCCTTCCTTATTGGGCCTAACTATAAAAGTACAATTTTCAAAAAAGCCATAAAAAAATGCATTTTCACAACGGGCCGAGTGATGTTAAGCCTCGCAACAAGCGACCTCATCAACAACCTTCATTCACTGTTCCTTCAACCCCTAAGCTTCAAACACCACAAGTTCCATCATCACCACAACAATTAAAATTTAATTGCAACGGCTTGCCGTTGGATAAATATTCCGAGCTGCTTTTTGGCGATAGCATTTTCAATGCAAATTACAAACCAATAGCGATTAAAATAGGGACAGCATTGAAATCGACCTAGTGTAGTCAACATTGTACAAGAATAAGCGGTATATGTAGTGCGTGCCAAACCACAATGCTTGATCTTGATGATATTATTTCAAAAAAAGACAAAATATTCAAGCAGATCGAAGAATACCAAAGCCTAAAAGCTTGCTTGCACATCCATTGATCATGTATGAAATAATTGCTAAATTATTGGCTAGCTCAAAGGAGTTGACTGACACGGAATCTAAATTATTGTCCTTGTTTCGACAAGCATAGGAGCACTATTCATCAACATGGGATTTTGAGCCAAAGAACATGTTTGAGTACGTCATAGAAACACCAACAAAGAAAGTGAAGTTAGATCGTAGAACAGAACCGACTTATAATCCGCAGCTACCTGAAACAAAGCCTTTTGAGGACACTTTTTTCATGCAATTTATCTTTGACCAATTACAGAACTATAGCAGAGATCCACGACATCACCAATATTCTGATGTTGCAAAACGGTTTTGGATTCTAGTCAAATATTTTGCAGGAAAGCAATTCTTTATCAGAATGGCCGGAGCATGAAATCAACACCAGCCTTGTAATTGGTTCAACCATTTACATTACAATCTCATAATTCCTGAATTATCCACAGTTAAAAGTTGGATTCCGAAAGGCAGTCGTGGTTTCATTCCTTGTTTAAAAGAATCCTTAGATGATATTGTCAAAAATTCCCCATGTAAGAATGCATGTATTTCTGTTGATGGAATGAAAGTATTGAAACACATTGATACACTAAATTCTGAATTTGTCGGAGTAGTGTATCCATGTACCTCATTTCATCAACTATCACAATTGAAAGCAGAATCATTGACAGATGAGATGATGTATTTTTCTATTAATGCTATTGACAATTCTTGGTATATGCCTATCGGATGGTTTCCGAAAAACGAGTCAATGGACAGCACAGAATTTGTAATTAATCGATTCCAAGAAATACTTAAAATTATTGACACATCTGTGAATGTTGTTTGTGGCTGTGCTGACGGTGAAATTGACGCTAAGGCTGTACAGCAAGCAATTCAAGCTACACATAAGGATTTTGTGTTTCTTAATGATTATGTTCACAATTTTAAGAATCAAAGAAATGCTTCACCAGCTTCCAGATTTTTCATCTTATTGCAGTCCCAATGTTCAACTTAAAGGATTTGAAAAATTATTAGAACAGATTAATCAACAAGTTGCAAATTATGCCAGAAAATCAACTTTGAGATTAGATATTTGTGCACCAAAACGTATCTTTCTTTGTTGTCCAGTTCCTGATTGTAGAAAACTCAAGCCTTACTTGGTAAAAGGTTGTTTCAAAAATCATTTGATTAACAAACACAACTACAGTCTAGAAGCAGCTGCTGAGGAAGTTAAAAACATGGAGTGTCAAGAATTTCTTCACCAAATGCAGAGAGATGTTGAATCACGAAAAACTTCAGCATCATGTTGTGACAATTCCAATTCCGAAGAAACACAATCAAACACCACTAATGAATATTCGGCTGAAGAACTCAAACACAAGCCCAGTGAATTGCGGTCCATATTTAAAGGCAATATTTCGGTGATAAATTCTACACCACAAAGCATGCCATTAGAACAACAATTGCTAAAAGTTGGTCGTAAATTATATCATGTTGTGGTAATGGATTTAGAGACCACAGGCCTCAATGTCAAATATAATAATTCGATCATTCAAATTGCTTTCCTTTCCCTTGCTACAAATCAATTGCATTCAATATTTGTGCGACCAGAACCGAGTACAAAATGGCAAAACAAAGCAACAGAAATGCATCAAGAAAAGATGAATATTTTGGCGAAGAGTGATTTTCTTCGGAACGTGATTCCTGATGTGTATAATTATTTGACATGTCAAGGAGTGGCTGATGTGATATTCTTAGTTCATTCGACGTCGTTGGATGAAAAGTTTTTCACGAACGCCGTTAGTAATATTTGCAAAGTTAATTTTCATTATTGCCATACGATGGAGAAGGCTATGCTTGGAAGGGATGCTTTGGAAAAGCAATATTCATCTCTATCGGACAATCCTCCAGGAACACCTCACAATGCTGCTGTTGATGTGGTGATGTTGTACGATTTACTGTTGAAAAAGTTTGCTGATGATAAGAGCATCGTGCAAGCAGTGGAGAAGAAATTGCAGCTCCGTTTCAAACAAACAACCCTCCATTAAAGCCAGCATTTTTTTGGTTTGCTACTTTTATAGTTAGGCCCAATATGGAAGGCAAAAGTCTGATTGCTTACGCTCTCGATCTCCCTCCCCGAATTCTCTCCAACAAAAGAGCGATAGCGATGATGAATCCCATAGTGAGGAAGAGCAACATTCAAATAATAACCTCTATTGGTTGTATCTTGTCGAGAAAGAAAGAGAAAAGACAAGGAGATCTGCCATTAATGCAATTGCGAACATCACGTCAAAAATTGGAACTAATAAAACTCTAAAAAACTCTTTTGCTGAAAGGCGCTTACAAATCCATCAACAAAAAATGCAAACCATCAACGGAGTCAAATCAATTCAAGCAATTCGAAGTTGCGATTTAGATGTATATTTCAGCCTCATGATGTATGTTATTGATAGTAGTAGATAGCAACCGAATTTTTTTCTAGCCTGAATGATGTGAATAATTGTGTTTTTTGTGATCGGAATGTTGAAATTTGATGATCATCACATTCTTCAATCAATTAATTTCTCAAATTCCGATAATTGATTCATTTAATGAATGTAAGAGGTGAATTGGATGGAGAGCTTGATAGTGATTTTCTCAATGGAAAAACAGGAGAGAATAATGCGGCCATTGATTTTTCTCTTTCAGCAAATCAAAACATGTATGGCAATGGGATTGAAGATTTCATTTGTACTCCACTAACGCCGTCGTCATTGTATAAACCAAAATTGGAGGACATGTATGTGGAATGTGGCCTCTATGTAAATAATAGTTTGATTTGCCCCAAAATCAAAACGTCCTATAAACACCAGAGCAAGAACATCAAAGGGTATGTTGGAATGGTTGGAATGGCAATATTGAATACAGATTAACTCAATGCATATTGATCTGCATGTCACGCTACGCAATGACAGATGGAAAGAGTGGATAACTTTTCCTGTGAAATATTCCGAGTTGTCTTTAAATACAGTGGTTTGTGTGTCAATTATTGACACATTCTTACCACGAAAACCCATCGTCGTGGCAAGCTCCACATATTCCATATTTGATACAACCACCAAGTAGGTTGAGATTGTCTCATACTAGTATTTTTACATTTGTATTTAGGTTATTAAGAAGAGGAAAACACAAATGTGTGTTGTCACCATTAGTGGGACCAAATACTTCCACACCTTCACTCACTAATATTTATAATACTACCGATTTAATCACCCGAATTGAAATGGTAGGTAAAATTTTTGGACGATTGCTGAAATTTTTGGTCTAATCCAACAAAGAATTTGTACGGAGATCATTGGAACGATGAAAAATCAAGATGGCTCATTAATGCATCATTGAAAGCAGTAAATAACATGAGAAGAGAAGGTCTTTTCTCAAGAAAAGGGATTGCATTTTTAGATTTAGAATTTGTTGATTTTCCTGAGCCAGTCATATTTTATGAAGGAGAACCTCAAACAGGAATTCACCGTGAGATACCTCTTTCCACACTAAACAGTTTCAAACAACAAAACAAGTTCATTAATACAGGAGAGCCGTTGATCAAATATTTCGACACCAAAGGAGTTCAATTTCTAGTAGATCCTGAAGTTCAAAGAGGCAAGGAAAACCCATCTGTTACAAAGCATATCAAATTAACCATGAAAGTTAGTGACAACCATTTACATTATCCAGATGTCGAAGATAAGAGAAAATTGGAAAATATTGTAAAAAAGACTCCTCTTCAAGAAATCACTTCAGAAGATACTCTCTTATTGTGGAAATACAGAAAGTTTCTTCAAGGAGAAAAGCGTATAGGAGAAAAGGCCTTAACCAAGTTTTTAAGAGTGGTAGATTGGAGAAAGGAAGAAGAAGCTCGTGAGGCAATCTCCTTACTTGATGGATGGACAAAAATTGACACAACAGATGCTCTCTTTTTGTTGAGTAAATACTTTAAAGGTGTAGATGCAGTTAGAAACTATGCCATTTCTGTACTGAAGGACGTGACCGATAAGGAACTTCTCTCTGTACTGCTTCAACTTGTACAGGCTCTTAGATACGAGCACGATATGAGAACTTGTACATTGGCAGATCTCTTGATCGAGAGAGCACAAAAATCATTCATTGTTGCAAACGATTTATTTTGGTTTTTAACCATAGCGGCAGAAGATAAGATTATGGGAGAATTCTATTCCTCTCTATTGAGACGATTTAAGGAACATTGTAAAACGGTAAGTTTTTTCTTTTTTACAAGATCCATCTCGCATGTATTGGGTTGATCAAATTATTCAACAGAAATGTCCACAATTTGTCGATCAATTTCTACGCCAACAAAAATTGGTCCGTAACCTGAGTACCATCTGTCAAACCATGAAAGAAGGGTCTCGAGATCAAACTAAACTGTTAATGTTGAAAGCAAAATTTGAAGCGATCAAAAATGGAGAAGGAGGTCTAGAATGGAATGGCGTTTTTGATGATTCTTCTGCTTTGCGACTGCCATTAGATCCATTAGTGGCTGTTAAAACAGTTGATCCAAGCAGCGTGACAATATTCTCGAGTAATGCCAGGCCAATGCGATTGAGTTTTATCACGAAGGACGAAAAAAAGTATACAACGATATTTAAAATCGGAGACGATTTAAGACAAGACCAATTGGTTATACAATTAATTCACAAAATGGATATGATTCTTAAAGACAATGGAATGGATTTGAAGTTAACCCCTTATCGAGTTCTTGCCTGTGGTTCAGTGGAAGGATTTTTGGAGTGTGTGACCCCAAGTATGCCTTTTGAAAAAATCATAAAGACAAACACGATCGAAGGTTGGTTACGAGAAGAGAACAAGCACAAGTCTCCTCAAGAACTCAATGAGGTGTTTGACAACTTTATGAAGAGTTGTGCTGGCTATTGCGTCATTACATATATTTTAGGAGTTGGGGATAGACATTTGGACAATATTTTACTGACTCCAGATGGAAAGTTATTCCACATTGATTTTGGTTGGATTCTTGGACATGGTAAGTCATTTGCTTCAAGTTCTTTATATTCATCAAATCTCAATTTTCCATAATAATTGAATTAATTATTAATTATATATGATTTAATTATAATGATTTAATTATTAATTATTAATTGAACAACATGTAAAGACCCAAAACCTTATCCTCCACCAATGAAATTAAGTGCTGACATGATCTTGGGAATGGGAGGTTCTAACAGCGATCGTTACAAAAACTTTATCAAGCTGTGTTGTAATGCATTTAACATTTTGCGAGCAAATTCGAGAATAATTCTCACCTTATTGATTCTCATGGTGGACGCAAACATTCCTCACATTGATTATGGAGTTGCTTCTAACAGAGCCACAGGAGACCAATTGACGAATATTTTAACTGTTCAACAACGATTGTGTCTCGATGTCAGTGAGGAAGAGGCCTTACAATTTATGAAAGGAATTATTGCAGAGAGTGAAAGGGCATTCTTTGGAAAAGTGCACGATCATTTGCATCGATGGGCACAATATTGGAGAAATTAGATGGTCTTGATAAAAGAATTGTGTTTCCATCTTTTCTATTTTTGATCTCACCTGTCAAACGCCATACCATCACCACCTAAAAAATGTCGTCTCCCTCCACACTGGCACCACAACATTCCGATGTTGACCCACCCTTGATCATTGAGCCATCATCAGACAACAACAAACTATCCAAACATAACTCCAAACAAGATCTCTCTCCCGCAACCAACAACAACAACAACAACGCCACCACAACCACCACACAAAACAATGCGGAATCATCCTCATCACCACCACCACAACAACAACCACCAACAACAACAACCTCATCATCCATCGACTCTAACAATACTTCTTCAGTTGCAGCCACCACTTCTCCACAAGTCTCAGCTAGTACTGATGAAAAAAAGAAAGTCAGCTTTGGTAAACGTGCCAAGAATTTAATTGGAAAATTCTTTGGACAAGAAACTGAAGAAGAACGATTGGAGAGAGAACAACTCATGATTATACAAAAAGAAGAAGCAAGAAGGAAAAAGAAGGATCTACTTCTTGGAGCCTCTTTCTATGATGACTACCATGGAGGTGTTCTCGATCAGTCCGAATTTTTCAATTCATGGAAGGCACACTCGGTCGATCACGAAGATGTAGAATATAACGCAAAAGTGTCAGAATTGAAATCGAATGCTGTTGAAGAGAAACAAGAGCCACAAAAGAAGGAAGAGTCCGAGGATGAGCATTTGACTGATGATGATTTTTCTGATGATTCTGAAGAGGATAGTGACAATGGGGAGTCCAAAAATCAAACTTTCATGGTCTCACAAGAAAATGAATATGTTCAAAGATTTATTCAAGAGAGACGTGAAATGCAATCCAAATTCACTGTCGGTGAAGTCGATCGTTTGAAATTATATGGTAATATTGTGGATTATACCATGTCAAGTGTGGAATCGAGTGAAATTTCAGACAGAATTTTACACGTGATTGCCTACAGAGATCGAATTATGTTTGCAGATGAGTATGACCATTTGATTGAAGTGAAATTTGATAAAAGAAAGGAGCTCACGGGATATATCGTGAAGAAGATATTCTTGACCATTCCTCACGCTTATGAATGTTATGTGGTATTGGAGAATCCAAGTCAACAAACCTATGTTCATTATGTGATTGATATTGATCGAGTTAGATTTGAACAAAGTGATGCTGAAAACAAGGAACCATTGACTTTTGACATTTACAAGTTTGATCCAAAAATTTCAGGTTCATCTCCACAAAAACCAGCATTTGACGGCTCCAATTATATGACAGCTGTTGGATTTCCACATTCGGTCGTTCAAGACGATATCATGACAAGAAAAATATTTTTCATGGCCGTCTCTCCTGGAAATATCATTTACAAGGTTGATTTCAATGTTGACGGAGAAGAATATGATTATGCCATTAATTTCAAAAAGGGAATTGACAAGGTGACTTGTGAAGAAGTCTATAACATGGATGCCTTGTACAATGAGAAACAAATCATTGTACATTCTCATAGACAAGGATTCTCTATTGATAGCATTGAATTTGCTGAAGTGAAAGAAATGAACGAATTTATGGTTTTCATTTCAAGTGTGGCTGGAGTTGCAGTTTTCACAGGAAGTGGAGAAATTACTGACATTTTCGATCGTTACGGACCAGAACAATCCATGACTCCAGCATTTAGAAATTTCGATGAGGAAGAACAATTGGTTGATTTTGACAAACCAAAAGGTTTTTATAGAAGTATTTTGAAGGTATACGATTCTACCTGCTTTGCTTGCATCACTTCCAAGTTCATTGCATTCGGAAGAATTTACAATGACGCCCAAAAGACTCTCGATCGTGCCGGAAGACTTGCTCACAAGAATCCTAACGATGTACCTGTCGACATTGAACTGAACAATTTTCATCTCTTCGTTTGTTATAAGGATGAGTTTTGTGTCATTATGCAACCTGCATATTTACCTCCCTCGAACTCGAGATATTCATTATTGAGTAAGCATGTGGTTACAGTGAGACTGATCAATACACTTGGTGTGAAACTTGATCGATCCATTATTGATAAATCAAGAGAAGAGAGCAATGAATCCATCTATGTCTACAGTTCATCCAAATTGTTTAGAGTTTCAATTTCTGATCAAGCGAAGGGATTTTGGAGAATATTCTTGGATGCAGCTCTTGAAATTGAAGATCAAGATATGGAACGAATCAAATCCGAGTACTTTAAGAAAGCTCTTCATTTATCAGCTTTGTTTGATATGAACTCTGAAGAAAATACAATGGCTATTTTCTCAGCAAAAGCAGATCACCATTTCAAGAAAGGAGATTATAACACGGCTGCTCTAGATTATGCCAGAACCAACAGAAACTTTGAAGAAATTGCAATGAAATTTATGGAAGCAGATCCTGAAGATAAGAAAAATGGTCTCTATAATTATCTTTACTACATGTTGCATCGATATGTAAGTTATCAAGTAGCTACATCATGCCATCATGAATTGACATTTATTTGAAATAACATGCACAGAAAAATGACAAGAAGAAAATGGAAGAATGCCCAGAAAGTGTCATTCTTGCAGTATGGATTGTTGAATTATTGTGTTTCAAGATGAACCAACAACGTCACATTATGGGCAAATTCATCACTGTTGCTTGCTCAGAGGAACAATACAAAGAACAGCTGAATGAAAAATCCAAAGCAGAACAACAACTTCACAGAATCAAAACTGTTTTAAGAAAGTTCACTTACAACAAGAAGGAATTGCTTGCAAAAGCTAAAGACATTGTGTACAATATTTTCTTGAGCAATAACTTTGTGAGAGAATTTTTGTTTTTCGCAACTTCCATTGGTGACTATTTGACCATTATTCAACATTGTGTCACAATGGCTAAGAGTAGTGAATATGAAAACAATCACTCCAAAGAGTTGAGTTATTATGAAACTGCTTACACAATTTTGAACAATTTCTGTACGGAACCACACGCTTTCGATAAGAATAATGATGAAACTGCTCCACAAAACCAAATTTGGTATGGATATACCCCATTACTCATGAACTATGAGAAGAGAGATGAAATTGTGAAATCCTTTAAGAGATTACAATTCCTCAACCCAAGAGATCTTGTTCCATCCATTTTGAAATATGATCAAATTATGAGATCTGGTCCAACTCGAAGAAGATCCATGAGACAAGATGAATCTCAAGTTTTGGATTATTTGAAATGGTGTATTGAAGATCAAAAGAATGAGAACAGAACCGTTCATGATCTTTTCGTCTACTTGTTGGTGAACAATAGAAACACAGAACTCTTAGAGACCTTCTTAAAAGAGACTAAAGAATCTGAAAATGTTTACTTTACCAAAGAATATGCATTACGGTTGGCTGTTGAAGGAAGAAAATGGACTGCTTGTGTTTTGTTATATCGATTGTTGGAATTGTATGAAGAGGCTGTTGATCTTGCACTTGATTCCAAAGTCAACAAAGTCAAATTGGCCGAAGAAACTGTGTCACAATATGTGGAAGATCCTGAGCTCAAGAAGAAACTTGCAATCAAGATTGTGAAGCATTACATTAAGGAAGAAAATTATAGAAAGGCTTTAGATTTGATTAGTGACTTTAATGATGTTCTTCTTTTGGATGATGTCATCAAATACTTCCCACCAAAAGTTCAACTTGAAGAAGTGATCAAAGATGTCGAATCCATTCTCGATGTCTACTCTTTCCAAAACAACAAGGTCGAAGTACAAATGAGAGATGCAACCAACGATGCTGAATTAATTAGAAACGAACTCTCTTCCATGAATGTTTATCATGACATTGACTATGATGACATTTGTGAAAGATGTAAATCACGAGTGCTCCTTCCCAACATGAACGACCCACAGGATCGAAAGAACTTTTTCTTCTATGTGTTTCCATCTGGACAAAAATTCCACTTGAATTGTTTATACAGAATTAACAAACATCAACTTGAAAATCAATTGATTGCCATTGATGAGAGAGCCATTGAAGCAGGACGAAAAGAAGCCACTCAAAATCATTTGAAATTATTCCGAGAAAAGAAGTTCAAAAAACAAAAGAAATTGGAAAAATTATTACGTGCTTCCGATATGGCAGAAAAAGAAAGTGAAATTAGCAAGTATCAATTCAAGATCAAAATGTTAGACAACACCATTAATGAAATCAAACAAGGAAAATTCCAATTCACTACCATTGAAGCCATCTACACACCAGAGGAATTAAAACAACGAAATACACTCCTCGAAAAGATTCAAAAATTGAAAGAAATTTATGAAAATTGGCACAAAGCTCGATTGGAACTTGCTGAAGCACTCAATGATGGAAGTGAAAAGACACAACTCTACTGGCAACTTGAATTTAAGAATGCAAGAAAACAGTTGGATGATATTCTTGGAAAATCATGTCCAACCGATGGCCCAACGGTGGTGGCTGAGACTACCATTCCTTTCATCACCGATGAAGAAAGGATGAACAATGAATTTGTTGTTTAATTTTTTATTGTTGTCATGTCCTGTGTCACAGTTTGAACTGGAATGTTTATTCATAAAATTCGTTACAATTTTCTTTTCCTGTAAAAAATCGAAAAAAAAATGTCCTCACATGAAGATGGTGAAATTCATCAAGAAAATAAGACGGAAGAAGGAGGAGCATCCGATCGTTCCTTCTCGACTTTACCTTCCGAGGTCGAACCACCAACAAAGAAGATGAAAGATGAAGAATCTTCATCAACGGAAGAAACTTCTTCTACTACAGACACCAATAGCAGCTCTACATCATCTGCAATGCCAACCAAATGCAAGGCTTCTACTTGTCCTTTCTTTGGAAATCCAAAAACGGAAGGCTACTGCTCGGTTTGCTATAAACAAATTGTACTCAAACAAACCATATCAATTCCGACCACTGCACCCCAAAGAGACAGTAGGCGAGAAAAAGATCCTTTTCAAGAAGCAATTCAGAAGGGTGATTTAGAGCGAGTAAAAACAATGATTTTGGAAGACAAAAGAAGTGTTAATGAAGAGTTCTTTGTGTATGGTGATGAAGATTTGGGGCCTTGGACGCCACTCGGTATTGCTTGTTTTTGTGGTCATACAGATATTGTGTTGTTTTTATTGAGTCAGCCTGGGATTGATGTCAATAAGAGAATGTATGGCGATACATATCCAATCAACTCGTGCATGCAAAATCATAGAATTGAGACAGCCAAGAAATTCATTGAGGAGTGTAAAAAACGAAACATGTTCCTAGATTTACATAAGAAAGGATATTTGAGGTGCACGCCCTTGGAAATGTGCTGCTATGAAGCTATTTGTAAGAATAATGCACAAGAGCAAGAGTCATTTGTGGAAATGGTGTTATATCTTGTGAAGGAAGGTGCTGAACCTATCATTGATTCCCATCATTTTAGTGCCAACATGATGATAGAAATCTTAGATAGAGCTTTGCAACTACTTTAGGCTATAAAAACCAACCAATTTGTGACAACCCACCTTATGACTATGACCTAGAAAGTATTTTTATAGTATACTAATACTGGAAATCAGGTTTGGAGAGAAATTGAATTTTATTTTACCAACGTTGTTCATTGTTTATCATGCAAGACATATCTATCGCGAGTATTAGTGATCTCTAAATTTAGAAGAGTTTTTCTTTAAAGTCCGAAGTTTGAGGGTAGTTAGTTAGTTGGGCCTGTGCATTAAAATTCCAAAAGCTTTGATTTTTTCAAACTCTTCAAGTTTTGAGTTTTGCTCTGTTGAATGAAAGGACAAAAATGAAACAAATACGAAAAAACAAATGATTTGGATCAAATTCGCACAACGACGTTGAATTAATTTCCCTTGTTTTTGCTTGATTTCATGGTTTCTTCTTGTTTTCCTCGAATTTTCACTTTTTAATGCACAGAGTCAAGTTGCTTCTTTTCCTTTCGAAAACACCGAAAAAAAAATGTCTTGGGCAACAACTTGTTCCGACCATCCTGTCGAACTTGCATCATCGGAGGCCAATATCAATAGTCATGAATCTGTCGTGAACAATCATCACGAACCACACAATGATGAAACGAATAATCATCAACAAAATCAAACAACAACAGGGAAAAAGTTGAGCAAGGAAGAGAAATTACAAAAACGAAAGGAACGATGGGACAATAAACGAGAAAAATTCAAAAACCACAAAAAGAAAAAGAAGGAAATCAAACAAGAACAAAAAAAGAAGGAAAGCGACGAATTCTTTGAAAAGCTTCGGGAAGAATTATCAAAAGAGGAATTTGATAAATTAATGGAGGAAAACAAGAAAAAGAAGGAAGCAAGAATCGAATCACAAAGGAAGCAAAAAGAAGAAATGCAAAGAAAATTACAACATGTGATGACTACTGGACTTTCCAATGATTCAAATGTCTGCATTAATATTGACTGCTCGTTTAATGACAAAATGACAGATGTTGAAATTGTTTCACTAGCACAACAAATTGGGAAATGTTACGCTGCATACAGAAAGATGACTTCTCCTTTTTATTTGGTAGCAACTTCTTTGGACGGCGCTTTATATGAAGACATGAAAAAGTTTGAAGGATTTCCCGACAAATGGTTCATGCACCATTCTAAAAACCATTTCACACAGGAATTTGAAAAACAATACAAGGAAAATAAGATTATTTATTTATCGGCGGACGCAGAAGAAGAAATTACAGAATTTCAAAATGGTTATGTTTATGTAATGTAAGTACAACTTAGTTTAGCGGCCATATCATTATATAATATTTGACCGAACAATGTGCACCATTTCGTCTACGTTCCTATTTCAACGTCTCTGACTCCAAACAATGTCACATTGTTGAACATATATGGCTTATAGTGGTGGAATTATTGATCGAAACAGACACAAAAATCTCTGCAACACTCTCGCCAAGGATGAGTACAAACTACCAACAGCAAAATTTCCTCTCGAGAAATATGTGGACATGAAAGCTGCAACTGTTCTCACCACCAATCAGTGTGTGGAAATTATTGCGACCGTCATGGAATTGAAAACACAAAATCCCTCCCAGAGCAATGATGACATGTGGAAACAAGCTCTTCAAAAAATCATTCCCATGAGAAAACGAAAGACGTAATTACATCTTATTACACCACCAACACAACGACCATGGTCGAGTAAAGAAGAATTCTTCTAGCGATATTTTAAAAGGGCAGTAAAAAATTTGGAATTGGTCTTTGTTGATCACACATATCCACACCACAATCATCATAATGATTTGTAAAAAGAAAATCCTTCCAGAAAACGTGGCCGCGTGTAAGCACAAACACCAGACCTTCTCGAGAACAAACACTAAATTCTATAAAAGGGAACTCCACTTTGTTTATTTGGCGCGCTTTGAATTAGGCGGCAAAAAAAATTACAAAATGTCTCTGGTCGAGGAGCCACCACAAGAGTTCAATGAAGAATATAATGAAGAACGTACGTATCATGATCGGGAAGATGAAGTGAATGATAAGGAAGCCAAAGATGATGAAAAAAAGAATAGAGACAGTAGGAGTGTTGAATGGAAGGCGAACAAGCCAAGAGTGAGATTTCATCCAGAAAGTGAGGAGGAACAGGACTCGGAGTCGAGGCCACCCTCTTCTTCAACCAAGAATAACAACACAATACAACAAGAAGAAACACCACTGTCAAATAATGAACATACAGAAACCAATCAAAAGATTACCATGGCCATGCAATCCGTTATGAAAAAACTAGGAAAAGAATTAATAAGGGATAGAATGAGGAGAAAAATTGATAATGATGATCCCCTCGATATTGAATCTGTAAAATTAGCAATTGAATTTTTTAAACGTGAGGAGCTAGGTATGTGATTTTTGAATTTCAGTAATGCCGATGTTGTAATATTTCTTTACAATTAGATTTGGAAGAAAGAAAATCAAATTGGATAACGGTTGAAATTGTTTATCAAATTCATGATTTAGTCATTAAAACCCGAATACTTCAACAGAGTGGTCTTGTAAATATTGAGAAACTTAAATCAGTGATTGGAAATCGAGTGAAAATTGGGTCAACAATTTTGAATTTGCTTCTTGCCAAGTCAACCAGTGTCACAGAACCGTCTTCCGTGGAATACAACAAATTTTTAGTGTTATGTTTGACTCTCACTGGTGATTCTGTGTTTAGCGTGTTGGAAAATGCCCTCTCGTTATTTTGTGCGTCTGGAACGGTGACAGTACATCACCAAAGCGAAAACGATATTGTAGCCATTGATGAGTTCATGTATTGTGTCAAGTTTTTATCTGATGAAGAAGAAAGGTGTGAAAATAGGGAGTTATCGCAAGAGCTTAAAATGATGTATGACGAACTTTCAGATTTATCCAAGATGGAATCATTTGTTACGAGAGGAATGGTTATTTCTAGTATATCCTGGCAATCATTGCTAGAAATGGAGACCAAGAAAGTTGGCAGCTGACGGAATAAAAGAAGCAATCATTTCAGAATACTAGTGCCAACTCTTCAGATGATCCGTCCAAGATGTGTTAGATCAATTTATTGTTTGGAAGTTTCCTTATCCTCTTGTTGCCACGTGACATGTTGGATGTTGTGAATTTGATTATAGGCTTTCAAGACTTCATCCAACACATCTTCAAGACTCCTAAATTCACTCCAATTTACCTATTCAAAAATGGTAACAATCACATGCATTATTCCAAAGTGATCCACACTTACCTTAATGACTGGAATAATTTTGGAAATTTTAGTTAGCCATTCCTCATAACCAGCATGCAATCTTTGAAGATACTCTAAAGTTATACCAGACTCACATTCTCGTCCTCTCAACTTGATTCTTTCCAAACTTTTTTCTGGACTCACATCCAAGTGTATAATCATTGTGTTGTGCTTCATGAACTAGTGTGCGTAACACGTTCATCAGATAATTGTTATCATTCTCAAGCGCCACAAGAAAACAAACCTTTGACATGTTTCTGAACAATGACACATAGGTATCATAATCCCTCTTTTCCATCATTCCAGTCTCCATTAACACTTTAGCAAAAATTGTGTCTTCATAAATGGTTCTATCTTGAATACCGCCATTACTTCCCCAAATGATCTTTTGGTGTTGTTCAAATCTTCTATTCAATAGATAGACTTGCAAACGGAAGGAATAAGCCTTCATATCAGAGTAGAAATCTGCTAAATATTCATTATCAATGACAGGCTCATAATGCACTCCAATTCCGAGCTTTTCAGCTAGTGCCTTTGCAAGAGTGGTCTACCAAGGAGTTATTCGTTTTTAATAATAATTCATCAAATAGTGGATCATGATGGAAGAAGAGAAGTTTTGAATGATAATATATTCTCATCATTGAGAAGAACCATTCATTAAACGTGTTGATGTTTTTACCAACCTTTCCTTTTATTTATTATTGTATAATCATAATGCTGAAAATTCTCAAGATGAGAGGTACAATTCCATACCTGAGCCAATCATTCCACTCACTCCGATGAACACTTGGTCATTCAAGAATTGATTATCAATCGAGGAGGATAGAATATCTTGTTTCATCATTTTTTTGAATTTCGTATTCGTGGGTGTGGATTTTCCGAAACCTTGAATTTTAAGTATTCATGTAAGTATCATATTAATATTGGAATGAATACTTTTGAATAACTTCTACTTTCAACCAAAAATGCTGATATTCAAAATGGAAAATATTTGAGTTTCTTGAAAATACTGGAATGACAAGAGCAGATGACAAAAAAAATGTCCAGTCGAATGAATTACCCATCGAAATTTGTGGTCAAATTCTTTCATTCCTTCCCATTCTTCCGTGGTTCTTCAAGGCCTGTCGTGTATGTAAAGCATGGAAGGAACAAGTGGAACGATTATTAACGTCTTACGAAAAAGAATTGGACCGATATCATTTTCATTTACATTTTGGTAGGTGTTTGTGATGATCGGAACAACAACATCATTTACATTCGATGGCCATTGTATGATGCGAATAATAATATTTTCAATTTTCACATCAAATGAAATATTATTATAATATTTAAATCGGTAAAATATGATCAATTCATGACCAATTAATGATCAATTAATGACAACAGGATATGTGGATGCATCAAAATTTGCATTTCATGTCTCGGAATGGTACAATTAAAAAGTGTTAATTGTTCTACTCTTGTCAATCCAATCACTTGTGCCACTTCGGAAGAGAAGATCATGTTTCTAATCTGTAATCTTTCTAATCTGTATCCTACTGGCAGGAAAGCTATTAAGGACGCAAGACTTTTCCAGGAATTTTTAGAAATTTCACAATCACAACCAGTCGAAATAAGAAAATATTTCCAACATTTGAGAAATATAATGTTGATCAATACCTTTGAAAATATCCTTACAGATGGGAGGACAAACAAGCTCTCCCAATTACATTTAAAAAAGTGTGTCGCTTGAATGAATTGTCAATTTGGACCAAATTGAATTCACAGAAATGGTTCCCAAAAAACCCCTCATTGAGGAAGTTGACTCGAAACGTCCTAATTCCATGACTGATTGTAATAGAATTTTCTTTATCGATACTTGGCTCCAGTCTCGTTCTTCGACATTATCTCGTTTTCTCGACTCAAATGACGTAGAAGCTGCAGTTATGACTTTGACTAGTGGTCAACAGATTAACATTATAGTTGTCACCTGGATTTAGTTGTCTGGAATACTTCTTTTTGGAAAAGATGTTGAGAACTGTTTCACAGAAAAACAACCGTGTCACCAATGATACCAATGATAATAATGATTTTATGTTTTTCAGAGATGGTCGGACTAAGTTCAGGAGAAAATCAAAACAAATTGAGCCTTGTGCATCTTATTCCGAATGGGTGAAACAAGTGTGCGTGACGGAATGTATCTCAGTCATTGAGTGGATGCATTCCAGAATACACCATTCGCTGTGGATGGAGACAACCCAGCTGTGAAAAATACCTTAAAAGCTTGCAAGAAAATTGACAAGGCATGGCAACAGTGGTTTTCATATTCATCAACCAAGGAAGAAAAGCCATCCGATTTTATTTATTGGCATAATTTCTTGCTGAGCGGCAACAAACATGAACCTTCTATTGAAAATTCAATTAAGGAAGAGACAAGACGAGGATCTGTCTGAACTCAAAAAGACAGCCAAAAAAAAAGAAAACGAAATGGAATATGTTCAGTATTTAAGGTGATCGTATACAAAACATGAATGATGAAAACTTGAATGAATGAACATGAATGCATTCATTATGTGAATTAAATCACACACTCATTGTTAGCAGGGTTCATTTCACATTTTTCTCTGAAATTGCTGAGACTGGCGAAAATTTTTGCTCCTCCAATGACATTCATGTCTGTGGGTCCCCACCGAGCTTGCTTCACACTTCCTCGATCATCACTATCGAAAGTAACATTTTCTTGGATTGTAAAATTAATTTTGAGGTTGGGAAGGAGCTCGGTAATTCTTGCATTGAGCCTTTCTGACATGTTTTCAATCATTGCTCCGCCGCCTGTGATCATGACGTTTGATAACACTTTGTCACGCAACTCTTTCGAATACCCTTCATTGGTTTGAATGGTAGAGATGGCATCCTCAACACACAACATAATTTCCTCATAGTACCAATTGCCCAGCTCGAGTCTTTCATGTCCTGAAATTTCAACAGGTGCGTAGTAACTTCCAATATTGATTTTGGGTTGGTTTCTTGCAAAATCATCGTATTGTTTTGGATTTCTGTCCTTGTCAAAAGGAGTCACTAGAGCTAGCTCTGTAAATTGATGTGGCCAATAATAGCTTTTGTCGGCACCGTAATAATACGAGCTGTTAAGAAATTTCTTAAATTTTTCTTTCACAGGAGGATAATGGAACACAGAATTATTGTTTTGAGGCTGGCCATCAATGACTGTTGTGCATCTTACACCAGAAGGTCCAACATTAATTCCAAAGAAATCTGGTTTTTGGTAAAAAAGAGACAGCATCTTGTTTGGGTCTACAAAACAAATACCTGGAATTCCCAATTCGAACTGGTGTTTCAAAGAATTAAATATAGTACAAAAATAAGCGCCAGATGAAAGCTTGTTTGAAATAAAACCTACCACTGCAGACTTAACCTTTTCCTTGTCGCTATCAGACCAAGCCACTGGTGTGCAAATCACTAATGGATGTTCTTTCAAATTAACATTGAGGTCATCCTTGTACAATTGATAAATCAACACCTTGAAGAGATTAAAGTCCTCAATTTCACCGGTTTCAGTTACAATGTTCAATCGTTCGCAGTGGTATTGTGTGCACAGATATCTATCTCCAATAACAATGTCATCATAACCTGTATTAATATTGTAGGTGTAATTACGATGATTTAGTTAACACATGAGTTCACAAATGACTTACCATACTGATTCAAATAAAAGTGAGGATGATCGGGCCTGCCAGCGTATGTTCTACTGACCCAGAAACAACTATCTTTAGAAAGGCCATATCTGTAATGAGAAATACCAAAATCCAATAATACTGGGCAAAAGAACTTCTCCATGTTAGCTCTTGAAATGAAGGCATGATACCAATCCTTGTATTCTTGATCTTCTTTTCCACGATAGGTTGATTCCAATGCTTCGATCAGCGGATTTTCCATACTGGAAACATCTTCTCGAGTTTCGTCTGGAATACTTTCATCATCATAGTAATATCTATACTTGTTCTTTTTCGACACGCAGCATGATTTGACCAATGGAGCCCATCTGAGAGCATAAAAGGCCTTCCATAAGGGAGGTGATCTTGCGTATGAATTAATGTCTCTATTCAAATAAAGAATATTCTTGACGACATCCTGAACAGTTAAATAACTGAAAATGGTAGCGAAAATCTCTTCTGGTAGAGTTTTTTCAATGAAACTTAAATTTCTGGTGTTCTCTCTTTTCAAAGAGTGAGAAATGGATGTGTGTAACTCGTGAGCCTCCAAGTACTTTTTTCGCAGACTCCAATACCTTGCCTTGTTTTTCGAGTTCATTACTCTCATCCACAAGTTTTTTGATTCTCAAATACTCTTGGTCTTGCTTGTAATTCATTCGATAAATGCTCTCAGAGTCAATACGCTTAAAAATCAACTCTGTTCTAAGAACATATTTGCGACCATATCTGACTCTTTGTCCGGCATGATATAAGTCATGGTTAAATATTGCAACGGCGCCTTCTTTTGGTCTTAATGAAGTAATCTTTTTGAATTTCATAACAGATACATTTGTCTCTTTTGAGTCAGAAACTTTTTTCAACAAAGTCGTCCCTGCATAGCTTGCATCAAGATAAATAAGTATAGTGAAAATGCTTTGCTCGTTGTCATTTCTAATAAATTTGGCATCTTGATGGGGCTTGAAAAATGCATTCTTTTTGTATCGATTAAAGCGTAGACATTCATTGGTACCAATAGGTTTCCAAGTACCTCCATTGTCGAATCCATAAGGACGAACACCTTTGAAATCTGCATCTGTTAAGTATGGTCTAATCAGAATGTTATACATGATCATGTGGATGATGATGCCATTCTATAGAACGAATAAACTTACTTGATTCTCTGCCACAACATGTCAGCTAATTTTTTGCACAGAACCAAAACTCTTTCTGAACTTCTGTATTCTTTCGGATATTCATGCTCAATAGACTCGTAACCTAATTGTGTGGTCGCTTGAATTAGTTCAGAGCATTCAGATGAAGTGAGCAAAGATCCAATATAAATACATCTATCATGATTTTCAATTTCTTCCGTGTGTTTGTGTTCATTATCGCTGTCCGTTTGTGTTTCTTCGTCGTCGTCTTCAAAATCACAATAATCGGAATCATAATAGGTTCCATCCTCTTCTGCCTGTTTTTTGTATTCCTCTTTCTTTTTCCGCTCCTGATCTATTTTCATTTGGACCTTTTCACTGGACAACAAATTTACAGTTTTTACTTGAGGATTGATTTTGATGGTCGTTCCGGGAACAAGAATGTCTTTTCTTCTCCAAAATTTGGGTTCCTTTTCTTGATCTCCTAATTGTTCAAGAAAAGCTGGTTTACAGATATCGGATGAATCATCATCCCAGTTGTAAATGGGTGCATGAGAGAGGGCTCGTTCTGTCATTTTTTTTATGTCCCTTGTGTACTTCGCAACACTTGGAACTCCATTACAAGTTCATCTCAATATTTATTGATTCTTCAAAGTAGTATCAGAGACGAATTCGCCTCCACATTCATTGAATTCCTTGATTCATTTTCTTGAAGCAATATATCCATTGTCTTGCAAAACTTTCTTAGCAACACCTGTGATGATTCGTAATCGATCATTTCCAAGCTTAATTCCTCCATACCATCGAGTCACGACACAACACACATTCTCTGCATTGGATATTTGCATGAGATATAATATTTGGTCAGCTGCTCCTGTCTCTCCATCGTCATCTCGATTCTCTAAAATTTGATCTCCCTGTCGAATTCTGTACGCATAAATGTTATGAGTGGCATTTGCTATTTTGTCATCTTCCTTTAATTGCTCGAGCATGGCCGTTACTTGTTGCAAGGAATGGACAGTTGCCACATGTCCAATAAATTTCGATTTTTTCTCTGTGAATGGTTCCCCATGAATGATTGGAATTTGTGTTTCAGTAGAATTATTATTTGAGAGGATCTTATTTCCTTTCTGTTGTGAATGGCCACTTGTTAATTCTCTTGTTTGTTGAGTCACTGCAGTGGTAGACTTGACATGTTCTTCAATCTTGTCATAATCTAATACTGTACTCATTAATTCGTTTTTGAGAAATTCAATCCATGTGAATGCAATGGGCATTCCACTCATAAACATATTCTTCAATTCTTGTTGAATAAATTCCTTGATTATGAGTGTTTCATCATCATTCTTGTTAATCATTTCATGAGGTGAATTGCTAATCAAATTTGTCGATTCATAATCCTCTCGTTTAAATCTATGAAATAATAAATAAATCCAATTTTTTCCACCTTTAATTTCAAAGTAAGGAGGCGCTGAAGATGGATAATTCGTATGAAACCAAAATTCAAATATCAATGGATCCAAAATATCATCCTGATCATCATTCCTACGCTCTTGATCCTCTCCGAGGCAAGACCGAGTCATGGGAATGGTCATTAACCAGCATCTATCCATTCCTTTCCGAGCTCGGAGCTCTTCTGTCGAATACATGGAATGGAGGACTTGAATTTCATCGAGTTGCATGGACTCGTTGCTCTCTGCTTGCATTTTTTATTGTTGAAAAAGTTGAATTGGAATATTGGTGATGTAATGAATACAATAATTACGTATGAACATTTCCTCTTAATGATGGTATATATAAAAACATTAAATCAATCCACAAAATACAAAAGAGGTTCATGAGTGTTTTATTTCTCGCAGTCTCACGCAAATGAATCATTGCTTTTGCTGAAACTTGGATTCCGCTCAATCCCAATTTTCAGTTTTGAAATAAATAGAAAGTGTATCATTTATCCTTCCATGTTGTCACAATTCAAATACCCGCCTGAAACAACATGTTTGAATTCAAATAAATAAATAGTGTGGATTGATTTACGCTTTGGTTTCTGTCATTAAAATCTTAACACAAAATAAATTAACACTACCAATCTCTTGTTGGTGTGACATTATCATTCATGATGATGCCGACTGGTGTTGAGACGGCACTCTCGCTGTCCAAATAATTCAACACAGAGCCATCCAATAGAGGGTCCAGCTGTAGAAAATCATTATCTGTCACTGAGTCTGCATTCATAGGATAAGAACAAGCCTCTCCAGAGCTGCCATTCTGATCTATATCAATGACTTGCTTATCTACTTGGCATTGGGTGCGTGCTTTTTCATTGAAATAATTAATGAAACTTGGTTTTTCCATGAATGGCTTGAAAAACTTTTTAACTTCCGAGTCAAATTCAGCCAATCGAGAAATCTTTGCGTGTTGTGACACTGGTCCTAGAGGAGGATTTTGATAAAATGTTTCGAATTGAGTATTCTTCTTTTGAAGTACAGCGTTTAACTGTTCAATCACACTTCCATAAAGATTATTCACTTTGCGATACCTCTTACTCAATACGTTCAGAGCATGATAGTTTCGAAGCAAGAGTGAGTAATAATTAATTCCATTGGTGTTCAACTCTCCTGAATCCACAACCTTTTCCATTTCCAACAATATCTTAATGGAAATGACAAGATAGGTCACAACGACGGGTGGAGAGAAGACGAAATATTCATTTTCAGTAATGTTTGTGAGTTTCACAATCAAATCAAATATCTTTTGTCTAAAGTAAATCGTGTCAACAAATGCAAGCAATGATATTTCTAATCCAACATTCATGCAACCTTGAATGATGTCATAAATTACGGCAGCAGCATAGGAGCTCGTCCTTCTCTTGTCCAACCTTTGTCCTATCATGTGACAAATAGAAATTCTTTCTTCAATGTTCGTCTTGGTAGTGTTAGGAAAGTCAAAGAGGGCAAACTTCCATTCCTCAGGCATGTCTTCATTTAAAACTTTTTTGAAAAAAATCAATCAGTTCATCCGGTAATAGAAATGGAAAGTTTGGGCTAGATAAATAATCAATCAATAATTTAACCCAATACAAATTCTTCTGAATTTCATTATAGGGCTGCTCAAGCTCTTTCAAATAAAAATCAACAAAGTGATTGTAAAATCTTGCTTTTTTCGAATCTCCTTCTCCTACATAAAAGTACGCAATCATGGAACATGTAGCCACTACATAATAATTAGAATATTCGTCAAAAAATTGCTTCAGGGTCTGTGATGCTTTTGTAATATTTTCATACGCTAAATCTGCATAGCCAAATCTTTGTTGACAAATTCCTTGAAGTGAGTAGACAAATGCTAGCATTTCCTTATTGTTGGCATAATCTTGACCAAACATAAATTTCTCCAACTCATGACGTTCAATGAGAGGATATCCCAATGAAACAATTTCATAATAGGCATCAATAATGCTCATCTTTACAGAACGTAATAGATTGAATGTTGCATCTGCTGTACCCAAATTCGGAGCTTCACCACACAAAGTGTTTTGTCGAGTACTATGTTGTGTTGGTACATGAATGTGTTGTTGTTGTTGGGAATTGTAGCATGTTGTTGTTGGATTGGAAGAATCATTGCTGCCACTGCTTTGAGGAGAAATTCGAACATCCAAATTGGCATTCCTAGCAGTACTATTCGTGTGGTGGTGTTGCTGTTTTTGATTTTGTTGTTGAGAGAGAAATGTATCGGAAGATGTGATGTAAGGAGCTGCAGAGGATGTCATTGAATGATGATTGCTGGTCGAATTGCCAGCACTCGAGGAAGATGACGACGAACCCTTTGTTCTTCCTTTTTTCTTGGGTTCAGAATACTAAAATCGAGTCGCCAATCATCATGGTGAACAAAATTCATGATTTGAAGGGTCAATTTTAGTATCATGGTGAACAAAATTCAATAAATTGCATAAATAAATCATGAATATTCATGATCGTATTTTCAACAATGGATCGTTTCCTCTATTACTTACTATGCATGTGAGTCCCTTAGATAGACATTTAGAACAGGATGGCATTTTCTTATCTGCAGTTAAAGTTCAAACCAACACGAGCCATTCCGATTACAAAAATCATGAAACACTTACCGCAGCGTTTGTGTCTGGCTCTGCAATTCTGGCAAGCAATCGGATGAATTTCCTCATTCTCCAATGTTGTAACTTTTCTTCCGATCGAAATGGCACCACTCTCTTCTTGAACGGGGAATTGTTCACTCCAACAAATCTCATTGGGTGGTCGTTGGGAGGGCATGATATCCACAATTTTTTCGGTTGGAATTTGAACTCTGGTTTCGTCTTCTCACAATATCGGTTCTAATTGATTGAAAAAGAGTTTTGGAAACTTTGAAAATCGAGAATCAGTCAATCAAAAAGAATGGGAAATGCAAAAATCATTTGCGTCGACCGGGAATTGAACCCGGGTCACGGCGATGGCAACGCCGTATTCTACCACTAAACCATCGACGCTAGTTGATAGCGTATTAACGAATTTAATTGTGATCCTACAAATTTACTAATTTGTTAGATACGCTTCGTGTTTTGCGCTCTTTTTTTGCGCCAACAATTACACTCACATCCAAGAGCAAACAACAAAAAACAAACAAGCAACAACCCTCATTATGACGACATCATCATGTGCTATTGCAAATTCCTCTCAGGATCAAGTAAGAAGAGTAATTTATCGCTCCGATAATGAAATAAGGAGATTACAACAAGAGGAAGAAAAGAAGAAGAGAATTAGTAGGCTGAAAGCTGTGCGAGAAATGGCAAAATCCATCTCTCGGAACAAAACAAAGGAATATCAATTGGTGAAAGAGAAGGAAACACAAGAGAATATACAACAAGTTAAACGAGCTTGGCAAGAACGAAAAGACAACGAACTGCAACAGCTCCAAGAAGAAATAGAAAAGGCAAAACAAAAGATCGGAGAAGCTCACCGAAATGCTCAACTCTTTCATCAACAATACGAAGAAGAGTTGAAAAGAAAGGAACGTCAACAACACGAAAATACAAGAAAAGCACAACACCGATTTGAAAAATGTATGAAGGTCGTGAAATCAGAACAAGCGGCCAAAGAGCAGCTTCAGCAAGAAAAGGAATATAGAATGGAAAAGGCCAAAAACTTGGAATATCCTGCAGTGGAACAAGTGCAGAATGGCTTTGAAAAATTATTTGCTGTCCCATCCAATCAGCTCAATAATGTCATAGCTGCATGGAACCCCATTCAGAAGCGAGAGGAGGCTCCACAAGATTTTGTACATTCATTCCATCACAAAAAACAGCATGTAAATACCGAAAATCCCCAAAGTGAAAAACTGGCCTTGTCACAACAAGTAAATCCATTTGTTGTGAAACATTTTGAGCCCAACAAGGGTCTTGACGTCAATAATCAGCAAGCAGAAAAAGATAGAGAAGAAAAAAAGCAATTAGCTGTTCAACGTGCAATCATGGAGAAGAAATTTGCCAAGAAAGCAGCAGAAAAATTACGAATGGATAAGCTGAAAACCACGTTGGAAAAGGAGCTTGAACATGTTCAAAAAATAGATATCCAACAAAAAGTCGATTCTCTCACAGACAGTAGCTCGCGTAATACTCTAGCTGATAATCAATTCAAAAAGAAAAAACAAATAGAATTAGAAAAGAAGTTTGAGGATCTATTTCGGGCAAGAATGCCTGATCTCCAAGACAGTAGTTACTTTTAAAGCAACTTTGTTCAATATTTGAATATTGATTCTTCTTTCTAACTTTCCACAAATTAATTGTGACACTCAAGCATTCCAACAGTTTTTTGATAATATTTCAAAATAGTTAAAGTCTTGGTGTTAATGATGTGGGTAACCTTGCTGATGATGAGGTAGACTCATTTTGATACAGAGGCAATTGTTCATCCACTGTTGGTCCGTATATGGATTGTAAAATTGGATGTTGTAATTTGTATCGGAATTGAGAGACATCATTCTCTTCCACTTCCACAAACGCGAAATCAATAAATAATTGTTGGGGTGGCCGATCAAAATGATCCAAAAATTGTTTCAATCTCCTCATTAAATGTGGCTTGGTATATATACTCACAACAGGAGTAGTGGATGCAACCGACGATGATGGAGAGGAGTGGGGTGTATCACTCATCGGAGGTGGTGTATATGTCTTGACTTGAGAACGAAGAGAGGAATTGTTCATTTTTTTGTTGTTCTCTTTTTTCCTTCTCGGAACTGCTCATTATGGTGTGAACGTTTGCGAAACTTTCATGAATGGCCAAATGAATGATGAAATCCAATAATAATGATTTCATTTGCTGGCACGCATCAAAGAGAAACGACCATTTTCATTACACTAGTGTTATTAAATGTCATCGATCCAATCAATTGAGCCTTCCTTGAATCGAGCTCGATCTTATTCCAATACTTAGGAAGAGACTGCTGGCGACTTTTTCCGGGCTTTGAGAGGAATCCTCATCAGTACTTATTGTATCAGTTAGTAATAATTTTCTACCCGAGCATCAAAACGACAAGAAAAAGATGGACATACCTAAGGCTTGAAACGCTGGCGTTCCCAACTCCCAGAAATAGTGTTACAATAGCATTTGGAAAGCACTTTATTTTTTAGAATCCTAACCATTTTAAAAAAAGTCGAGCAGGCTGTCGAAGTTTTGTTCTGGTGTTTGCTGGAGGTTTTTTCAATAAAAATGTTAAAACATGAACGAAACGCCTTTGTCGGTCTGTTGAGACCGGAATATCATGTTGCCATCAAAACAATGCTATTCGCAGTCCATCAATATATTAATGTCGAACATTTAATAGAAGATATTATTGATCAATGTGGATTTCATCGCAAGGATTTTAATACCATCCATCGCCATCTCGAACTATATTTTTCATACCTCATCACACACAACAAACGAGTCCCATTTGTTCTATACTGTTGCAAATTCCAGGTTGACAATTCAACAAAGATTGCACAATATGTTACTCTGACCCAAAATTTCAAAATCAAAGACAAAATCAAGAGTTAACATCAGAATGGATCAACAAACTACATTTTCAAGGCTATTTGAAATTGAAAGAGTGTCATGACGAGCTGATGCGAATTCGTCAAAAACGTAAACACTCCAAAACAAGTACAGCTTGCGAAGACCCACCTCAAACCTCAGCACGTCACAACGTTATTCTAGTTCAACCATCATGAAATTACTCAAACCAGAAAAAAATGCCGGCGTTATTGAATTACATAAAATCCTGGATCATGGTTTTGCTGAAGACTACATTACGTTGTCATATTCAACAAAAGAACAAACAGCACCGTATTACATGCTGCAACAACTAATTAACAACAAATTTATTCCAACACACTCATCAATTGTAAATACAAAGTCCGACACCATCTCTCATAATTTTGTAGACCACGCTGATTTTAAATCACAAAATAGCGATGATGATAGTTATTATGCGGAATGTGATATATTTGATGAGGATATTCAAGAATTGAAAAAATTGTTTTTTCAGGCGTTAGGTAGTCGCAAATTAGTACCTCGAACTTTCTTTTTCACATATCTTCGTGATGCTTTTTCACAATTAATTTGCAAAGACAGTAGAGGCCATAGATGGAGCCCATCTGTTCTTTGTTTTGCTCAAGATTTATTGGTTATCATGGGATACAATGCGTATGAAGCATTGGCGAGAGGGTTGAAACGAGGACAAGAATTTGAACCCTCTTCTGAAAGATGTAACTTAGTCCTCCTTGTTCATCCACTCTCGACCATCTTTTTCACACCGCATCATATGGAGAAGGGAATACTAAACTAGACAAAGATGACTTTGATAAGCTAGTAGAAAAAATGAAGGTTATTGAAAATCAAAATTTTGGTCTTGTTCAAATTGATGCAATAGATGTAACACCGCATTTAGGAATCAATACCAAGCTTGGGCTTGTATAAGGTGCCAATGAAGGTCCATTGAAGATTAGTGATTGTACTGAACTAGCTCAGAGTCCGAATTTTCCACCCAAGGGTTTTTTAGCTGAAAAAATTGTTCAAACTTTATATTGCAGTATTAACGGTGAAGTTCGAATTCCTGGAAACTTCAAAGTATGCACTACTGAAACTGAACAAACCATTAGAGACACGATTTCTGAATTTCGTGACACATATACTCGAAACATCGTCTGTACTGTGTCAGATGCAGGGTCTGCTAATTACAAATATTTCACATCGAGCCCAAATGAACTACATCATTTTTGCTACAGTCACCATTGCAAAAACATGAGGAATGCAATTAATGGGAGACCAAAATTATATCCGGTTGCCACTAAAGTAGGTGCTCCAAACCTTCAAATTGCACGCCATTCCTCTGCTTGTATTTCTTCCAACGACAACGGAAACGGTTGCCATTTGATGAAAATTGTTATTCAAAGAACACAAACGACCAACATACCACTTTCCTTCATAGTGAATGACAAAGACACAATTTCATTTGAATGGAAAGAAAAAGAACCACGGAATTTTAACTCTGGAGGCATTTCTTTCTATCATAGCAGCAATGACAACGAATTAAGTGTTACGTTGTTGAGTGAAACCCTTCATACTAGCATTGGTAAAGCGTGTGTGGCAAATTTTAGCAATCAAGACATAGTTGTCACCAAAATTTCTTGTTCTATTTTACAAAGATTTGAATTGAACACACTTGATGAAATATATAGACAACAACCTTTAGAGTGGTGTAAAATAGTTAAACGGAGCTCGTTTATCAAATATGATGATCAAATCTGAGGATGTATTACGTGATGTATGCAATTTACAGTTACTTGAAAAATTACGATTATTGAACGAGAGAACCAACTATCGATATTTAGGATTCTATCAGTACTTAAAAGCGATACATGATTTATTTCATGTTTACGATGACAAAAATCATGATGGAACATCTTCACACAATTTGCACGAAGTGTTGCAAGTTCTTAAGGAAAATTTGGACTATTTGAATGAGTGGGATACCGTTTTCCAAGACGTCATTATTTCCAATAAGAATAATAATTTTACATTATCCGGAACCCTCACAAAAAACATCATTATCCATAACATCAAAACAATTCAGAAATTGATCAGAATTATTTCACAAGATGCAGTTTTTGATTTGTCTTTATTGGGAACACGTTCTCTTGAAGGATTTTTCGGAGAGTCACGTGATTATTCAAAAACCACAGTATTGGACTATCATAGAAGTTACTCAAACATGAAAATCAAATTAGTGAAAAAAGAATGTGTGTATCTTTCATACAATAACGATAGAAAGAGGAAATATTGTGATGCCCCTAGTCAAATTAACGAACAAATTTTGATGAGAATGACTGAAAAACAATTTGTTGACTTTAATAATGAAAGAAAGCAAGCTAGAGAAAGCGTGACATCCATTGGGTAAAACTTGCCACCGATTTCATGGAGACAAGTATTTCCAATTACTACAACATTTCACTTCCTGTTTTCCATATTGAAACAAGTGAAGTTTTGCCAAACTTAACAGAACGAATTACATTAACCGACGACATCAGTTTTACCATTGTTCAAACACACGACTCATTAATTCATGCTCAAAATCATATTGCGGCATTTTTGCTTAAAAAGCCCGTAGAATTTGAAATTAAGACTAACCATATTTCTTTGATCAATGCAACCGTAGAGGTTCGCAATTTCAATGAGAACAATGAAAATGCATCTCGACATTCTGAACCAATTAACTCATTTAAAATATTTGTGGCACCAAATCAGACGGATCCATTCAAATTTAAATTAATTGGACAATTTTCATCAACAACCAGCACCAAGCTTTATCAAAAACAAATTGCTGTGATTGTTGAAAATTATCAGTTGTTGTCACCTCCTTTTTACGTATTTGCAAAGAAAACAAAAAACCTCGTTTCGTATTCCCAGCTGAGCCAGGTGGTGGCTTCGTCTCAAGACATGCAATAAAATGTCAAACATTCTTCATCACAAAAAAAGTTCGTCCAAAAATTGGAACACGTATAAAATTGTTCACCTATTTATTTCTTCCGACCACAATTACACCGTATTTTTCAAATCACAACAACATACCTCAAGTCGTTTTATTATTCATTATAGCTCCAGCAGAAGCCTTTGTCCTTCAACAAAGACAAAGCAGCTTTTGCTGGGCGAACAACAAAAAGCTAATGTAACAAAAACACTGAGACGTAGACCGAATGAACCAAATAAAGGAATGTTACACCAGCAAAGAAGTGGAAGTTATAGTTGGGAACGCCAGTTGAAACGGTGTATGTATTTATTATTGTATTACAAAACTCGAGTGGGTTGTAAAACAAGCACAATCGTCCAGAGGTATATCGACTCACCATTAGAATCAAGCTTCACAACAAGTAATTACTTGAATCTTCTTTCACTTTCCTCGATTTTCACATCATTGATACTAGCGTCACGTTTCTTCATCAAGCCCGACTCGCGATCAAATTTCCAATTTTCATTTCCATATGCACGGAACCATTGACCTTCTTCATTATGATATTCATATTCAAAATGAACAGAAATTCGATCATCCAAAAAAGCAAACAACTGCTTCTCCAATTTGTAATCCAATTCATTTGAAAATTTGCGTTGAAGGAATTCACGAATTTCGGAATGTCCTTTCAGGAATTCACTTCGATTTCTCCATTCACAATCTGGAGTGTAGGCTTTGCATATACGATCAATGTCTTTAGAATTCCAAGCATCTTGTGCAAATTTCACCTTTTGGAGGGCTGTTTCGAGAGTGAAAGGAGGTTTAATGATGCTTGGTGTGGAAAGAGAAGACATTTTTTGAGAATGAGGAATCAACAACATGGGCAGTCGTCGTTGGATCCATGAACATTTCATTCAATGATTTAGTACGCCCTCAGGAAGTATTATGCAATATACGGTATCAAGTTGTACACGCATTCCTTTGGATTCTTTTCCAACGTCTTAATTCCTCACTTTTTGCAAACAATTTTGTTGTGGATACTCAAGACTTGTGTTTTTAAACAAAAACATGTTCGCTTGCAGTTTGAACAATAACTTTTCAAATATGCGTTTGGAGTGACAGGTTAATCAATATGAAATTTATCTTTTAAATATTTTCAGGATGAGCCAAAGCAAACTGTATGTAACAAAACTCAAAATTCATTCCTCAATAAATGTAAACATTGTGTGACCTTTAGCAACCTCAATTTTGTGTATGTAACAAAACTCAAAATTTATTCAACATTGTGTGACCTTTAACAACCTCAATTTTGTGTTGTAGTTGCACACTGTACATCACTACTGTCAACTGCCATGACAATATTTTGACCAAACCAAGACATGTCCACGCTTCCAACAACGTCGAAATGTACTTTTTTAGAAGTCATTTCTCTCATTTGCTTCCTCTATCAGCCAGCTCGAATCTCTTTTACTTGTGTTGTTTCTTCTTCAACCAAATATCAAACATTCATACAACACAATAGGATGAATTTCTTTTCCTTTCACTGAGAAAGAAAGAGAGAACACCGTTTCTCCTCTTTCATGATCCGTACTTCAAATCTCTCCAAGGAATTTCACAAGGTGTTGTTTCAAATTTTACCTTTCCGTTGCCGACTTTGCCACTTATTTTCCTTTTATAGACTTTGACAGAGAACAAGTAAGACATCGAATCGATGCCTCGTGTGTCTCTAACACGCACCGTAAAAAACAAACCAAAACACACTTATACGTGTTGTTGTTGTTGAACAAGCTGCAACAGAGAACTGCAATCTAACAACTTGTTGTTGTTGAACCTTTGCCTTGAATTTGTATTTTCATTAAAATACTCTCTGACTGTTTAGTGAACCACAGTGAACTACAGCCATCATCGCTCTTAGTGTGTGTTTTCTTTCTCCAGTTGCACACCAACCACTCGCACAATTCCGAATCATTCCAATAACTCTTCAAGTCATCAATTCCAACAAACAACAACAACCACCAATTCATTCTGAAACATCACTTTTGAAACATTCGCATCGCATTTAACCTTCTCAATAACACTCACAAATTTCTCTATATTTCACTTAAATGCCAGGTCCAAAAGTACATCGAAGTGGTTATGTCTTCAAGAAGGGAGGACTCATTAAATCCATCAAGAAGCGTTGGTTAGTATTGAACGAGGAAGAACTCGCATACTATGAAAGTGTTGAAAAGATGGCTGGCGAGCCACCAATTGATAGAATTTATCTTCGGTTGGTGATTGCTGCTGAAGATACGGGAAAGACTGAAATGATTTCAAAGAAGAATTACTTTGAATTTATTATCAAGACAAATCTCGGAAGGGATTATCAGATTTATGTGGAGACTCCTGAAGAGAGAAGTGTTTGGGTAGATACAATTAATTCATTAACTCATGCTTTTAAGAGTCCTGTGAAATCATTTGAGAAGGTAACGGATCCAAACATGTACAACAAAATGGCTGCTGTCAAAAATTGACATTTGACATTAGGACTGATGAGAGACGTAGTGGTGAATGTTGCCAATCTAGAGTGTGGTAATCCACCTCCACAATATATCCATTCCGAAACTACCGTTCCTCTCGTTCGTTCAATAATCAGCATTCCTCACAATGATTTTGTAGAATAATTATTAGACATCAGAGAAAAGTATCCGTCTCCTAATGTACACTTAGATTTTGTTAAGCTCTCTTGGAATGACTCAAGGTACAATCCCTCGATCATTCATTTGTAAAATAAACTGCAAGACACATTTGTGTCAATCTCTATGCTGATATCGTCGTTCTTTTGCTATCATTGATTTGTGGCACCACTCCTTCAACTAAGAGTTCTCATTTGCGACACATCATTAGAAATCTTCTAAGGTTAAGTTTTAGAATATTTTGTTTTATTATTTTAGAATATTTTGTTTTATTATAAAGGTTGATGAACTAATTTAATCGAACTTCTCAACTTGGTTGATGATTTGTTTACCTCCTCTAATTCTACCAGTTCTACGAGCAGCAATCAAACCGACCTTTCTACCAGCTGGTGTCCATCTTGACACAGTAGATGGCTTACCAATGTGTTGGTGGTTACCACCTCCGTGAGGGTGTTCAACAGGGTTCATAGCAACACCACGGACTCTTGGCCATTGTTTTCTTCCCTTAGCCTTGAATCTAAAGTAGTTGGTTGATGCCTTCAAAACAGGTCTTTCAGTCTTACCACCGCAAGCAATGACACCAACTGTGGCTCTGTTATCGGATGGGAGGGTCTTCTTGACACCAGATGGAAGCTTCACTCTAGTCTTACCATCTTCTGAGTGGGCAATGATGACTGCAGATTCACCAGCAGCTCTAGCCAAAGCACCTCTATCACCAGTCTTTCTTTCAACGTTGCAACAGACAGTACCTTCTGGCAAGTTACCGATTGGAAGAACGTTACCAATCTTCAATTCAGCCTTTTGTCCACAGAAAACAAATTGACCAGTGTACAATCCTTCTGGGGCGAGGAAATATTGGATATCCTTCTTTGGCTTGAGAGGATCACGGAAAGCAATTTCAGCAAGTGGAGCTCCTCTACCTGGTTCGTGCAAGATTTGTCTAACCACACCCTTCATGAATCCTTCTCTTTCAGAGTAGTCCAACTTTCTGTATTGTGGCTTGGCAATCTTGTGGATGGATCTGGTCTTGTATGGACCAGCACCGTTACCCTTTCTTTGTGCTCTAATTCTCTTACCCATCTTTGTCTGTTGTTGAAGTGAATTGAAATTATGTGATCAGTCAATAAAAA
Organism: Naegleria fowleri; assembly: GCF_008403515.1. Taxonomy (NCBI): domain Eukaryota; phylum Heterolobosea; class Eutetramitea; order Acrasida; family Naegleriidae; genus Naegleria; species Naegleria fowleri. The sequence goes on along the minus strand of NW_025407995.1, from coordinate 205,344 downwards.
GTTTCAAATTAGAAGAACGATGCTAGAAAGACGATGACGTACATTTGTTTTGGCTTATTTTTTTTCGACAACTTTTTTCAAAATTGTGGTCAACTTTATTTTTGAGTTTACAATGGAAGAGTAAATTCTGGTCTTTATTGGCAGCTTGGCAAAGATAGGTCGTGTTGCTCACCAAGACCTAAATGCCAAAAGCTACTTGCTGAACGTCGATCCACAAAGGTTGCAAACCACGTTAACACAAGATTCTCCTTCTCTATTGTTTGGAATTGAGGCACTACCATTTGTTTTTGGTGATGAGGAAAAGAGAGCATGAGGAGTGCTTGTCTGTGCTGAATCATGAGCTTCTTGCTGGTTGCCTTCTACGGCGACAGTGTAGCTGTGAATAATGTCTTCTATTATTTGACATGCTCTCGAACGTGTGGCATACTCACCACATGCTCTACATTGGGCCGAGTCGTAAACAGGATCTCGAATAATTTCAAACGTGAAAGTGTCTCTAGCGATGGGATGATGTTTAGGGCAAGTGGAATGAGTGAATTGTGCTCCTAGTTGCATTGAAAGACGAGAGGAATGAGAGGGTAGGCAAATTGGACATGCATCTCGTGGAGGAGGTATAAACGGTTCTGAAGTTATTCTTTCCAGTAGAGTGGATGTGACATTCTCAGTGTTGCGTTCATTCAGAGTTGGATTGCTTGAAAAAAAAGAAATGAGGGAGCGAGTGAAATCAATGACGGGCTTGTTGGATGATGATGCCTCCTCAGCATTTGTCAATGACTGCATGATGGTGTTGAGATTTCGAGCCATTTTTACATGATCTGAAAGAGTGGTGATAGCTTCATCTTTGTCAATGCAATGATGTGAAGGGAGCAACACATGTGCTTGTTGTGAAGACTCTGGTAAATAATATTTCTTGATCAAACTCTCATAATACAGTAATAACCAATCACACAACAATTGTTGTGTCTTTTGGTTTGTGCCTTGCTTGGTTAAAAATTCCAAGAGTTCAATGGCGTAATGGTGGCGAATGCAATTTCCTAGAGTAATCTTCTTCTGAAAGAGGCGATGCTTGAGCTCATTCTCCAAAGTTTTTGTCTCTGTACAAATATTCGAGTAGAGGAAATAGATTGATTTTTTCAATTTCCAGTCTTGGTTCTTTACAGCATGTTCAAAAGAACGGTCGAGTATGGCTTCTATAAGATGACTCATGTCAGGTTGAGTAAGGCAAGAAGAAATATCAAACAATTGTTCCCTACATGTCAATCCCCTAGTAATTTTAGTCGTGAAATAATCAATGATATGTGATTGAGAGATTTGTTGTTCTTGAGGTATATGATAAAGCGCTCTAATTGCATGCATGAAGAGAGGGATGATGTAAATTCTAGTTTTGCTTCGATGCTCAAGATCCACTCTTATTTCTTTTAGGGGAGGTCTTTCGACAGCAATGGCAGCATGAATATGATTAGGAGAGAGTGAGCAGCCCCAAATTGGAAGATCAGATCTCTTTGGAATAATTGTTACTGAAATATATCTATCTGGAGCTTGGGAGAAAGAATCACCAACGTGTGGCTGAGGATGTTCCACTATTTTCCATTGAACCAAGCTTCCATCAAGTGAGCTCGTATAAACCATAATGGCATTCAAAGTGCAATGAGTTTGAGAACATTCAATCGAAACTTTCTGAATAGAAATGGAAGAAATGATATGATCCTGACAAGAGAAAGACTTTCTCCATTTGAGAGTCATATCTTCACTAGCATTAATGACAAATTTACAAATGAAAAATTTCTTTGCTTTCGCATAAGCAATGTACAGAATATCTTGGTCGATTTCTGCAGTTGAACTTGAAGAAACAAAGAGGGATTCAATTGAGATCACTGGAATCCCATCTTCTTGAAAGTATTGAGAAAATTGTTGTTGAGACATATCACTGACCGATAACAAATCCTCTAGTTTTTCAATGTTTTGATTGAATCCTTTAGGAAATTTCAAAAACTTGAGGTCGCCGCTTGGACTTGCACAAACAACCTTGAAGTGATTTTCTGACTCCTTTGAGGGAAGAAACTTTACCATTGATAAAAATGTGGAAAAAACTTTGTGATATCCAATGAGTTGAATGTCAATTTTCTCATCATTTGTTTGCATAACAGAGAAAATTGACATAAATCCAGATTTTGATCCACACACCAAATAAAACGCGTTTTTCTTTGTTTCATCGTTTAAATTAGTGAATGTAGTTGAGAAATCAAAACATAATATTTCCGATAAAGTCAGTCGTTGAAAATAATCTTGTTGAGAGAGCTATTTAAGATATATATATACCACCAATGGTTAGTGCTTTAAAGTTGAGCAAGACATACCTCTTCATCTTTGGCTCGAGCTGATCCTCTTGTAAAGTAAAGCCTTTTTGGCTTTTTTGTTGTTTGCTGCTCCTCAGAGTCTTGTTCCTGTGTGTCATTCAATTTTCTTTTTGAGCTACTTTCCTCGTTATTTTGCTCGTCATTGGTGTGATTATTTTCTGCCGTATTGCTTTTTTTTGACTTCTTTTTTGTAGATTCTGCCTTTTCCTTCTCAGGAGAGTAGATATTACAGACCACATCAGACCTTTGGCCTTTTTCCTTATCTTTTCTCATTTTAGTTCTCAATTTAATGTAGAGATTTTTAGTAATACTCTCTTTTGAAATGTTAAATTTTTCCATTCTTGATTTATATGCTTCCAAAGTGCTCTCCAGTACCTTGTCATAAATCTTTTGTTCTTGATCTGTCCATTTTCTGTATCCAACCTGTTTTCATGAATGAAAAATTGTAGTTACTGTGGTACGGTAAAAAGAACACTTGAACCTACCTGATATTCTTTTTTGGAAGGATCAAACCCAGACTCTTCGGTGAAATTTTTGTAAAAATCTGCAAAAAATTGTTGTTCCACGCTCATGACAGAGGAGTTCTTTTTTGAGGAATGAATTCTAGTTTTCTTAGCAACTGTAGTGATGATTTGAGAGGGAGGAGGAGGAGGCATAATTATAGTTTGGAGAGTCGAGGAGTTTTGAGACTCATTTTCAATGGCTTGTAAATTTTTGTCATTATCTTGCAAAATTGACCTTACATCGCAGACAAGCTCCCAGTTTGTTGAAAATGAAAAACTTGGTTTTTTGTAAATTTTACAGTTATTGTCAGATGTGGAACAACATAAAAGACATCCAAAATTATTAGTAATGTATGCTTTTGTGAGATTATTGGAAGGTACTGGAGGACTCCAACCAATGCTACGGAAGCAGCTTGGAAGAAAACGGACGAACATGGAGGGATGAATGACTGATCTATCTTTGAAATGGGTTGACGTTCTCACTGGTTCTTGATTGGTTGTTATAACTCCATCTTCAGATTCAGTTTCTTTGTGCAAAACAATAATTCCTCTCTTGTCTGTATTCGTGTTCATAATACAAATTGAATTATTTGTCAGTAGTGCAATTGAATTATTATCGTTACACCATTTGATTGAACTCGGAAATGAATTTCTTGCATTAAATTCTTCAATAAACGATCCATAGTTATCTGGTGGTGCATTCTCTTCCAAAGATGATGACGAGGAGGCAGTATTAGTTTTTCCGATCGGATCGTTATTATTATTGATTGTGTTGCTCATAGATTCCTCAATATTATTATTATTATTATTGTAATTATGATTATTATTATTCGAAATAGGGTAATGTCTTTCTTCATCATCAGACATGGAACCGTCGTCCATGGATAGATGTAAAAACAACGAGCTTTTCTCCGTCGTTGGCTCCGATGGTATCTTTTCTTTGCTCATTTTTTTTTCATCGAGAAATCTCCTATTGAACCCTAAATAGTCAAAAGCCATGAGAAAACAAAAACAAGGCTTTGAATTAATTGGATTGAGCATTCGGAGAATCTAAAGGATTTGAGTTTGACTGCTAGAGTGACTCCAACTCGAATAACTCCACATAAACTCACAGGGTTGTCCAATCGTAGCAAAACCGACCAAGAAAATCAAAAAAATCCACCAATTTACTCAACCTTCATCTCTCAATCTTGCTGACATGAGTTGACCATCGAGGCTATTCTCCGAACACACTACCACCATCATCAACACACACACAAACACCAATATATTATCCAACCAACCATGTCCAATAATAGTAATTCTAATGCTAGTACTTTTTTACATTCTACAGCTCCGATACCTTGGAATTTTCATTCGACCGACATGATGGACCAATGCAACTATGCAAGTCCTCTCTTCATTTCCCGAATCAACAAAATACCTCCTTCTAATTTCTACAGAATTTACTTGTTGGGAACAATATTTGGATTGGGAATCATTCTCTATGTCACTGCTTTTGCACTCGTGATTATTCGGAGGAACAAGTCTCCACTTCGGGATCGTTCTGTATCGCTGCTATTGATCTCTGGAATTAGTGGAGCTTTAGGACTTGCCTACATGTATTCACGACTGTATTTTGATTTGATTTTAGTTTGTCCCATCACTTACTATATGGTGGGATTAGTTCAATTTTCATATTTTCTTCCCTACTTGTTTCGTTGTTTTCGAACAATCATGCAATATAAATTAGCTCAAGCACAAGCAGCCATCATGGAAGAACAGGAAATTTCTGCAGAGGAGGATAATATTCATGTGAGGGATTTGAATAGTTATTATTATAGAATGGAATCGATGGAGAGTGGAAATCGGTCAAGAAGAAGACGAAGGAGAAATAGAGATATTCGTGACAATACCTTTCTCGCAAGTGACAATAGCAATGACTTGAATATTGTTGAAAGGCCATTGAATTACGACTTTTTGTCGTCAAAAAAGAGAATTACACAGGGCAACATGATTTCCGAATTGGCCAAGAATGAAAAATATTCTCGTCTCATTAGTAGTCAATATTATTTCTCTGAGGGCTTTCTTCTCATAGTGATGACCATCATTCTCATCGTATGGGCAATGATTATATTTATGGCACACATGATACTCATGTTTGGATTTAGTTTTATTAATCCAGTTTGTCAAAAGAGGTGCAATGAAGATGAGGGTATGGCCTTGCGAGTATTCGTTTGTGTCACCATTATTCTCATTATTCCATTTGCATTTTTATTGTTCAAAATGAGGAAAGTGAATGATGATTTTTCGATTCGAAAAGAAATGATGGTCATGCTATTCTTTAGTATTATTGTAGTGGCCATTCCTTTAATTGTATTATTAGCACTTCCTGGACAGTTTTGGCCTGATCAACCTACAATTGGATATTTTCTGGGCATTGAGGTTGTAGGAAGTTTTATTATTTCAATTATTTATCCTCTGAGTTCAACATGGGTTCGAGATATTGACTTGTCGAATATTTTCAAGAGATGGAAGCAAGGAGTGAAGAAGAATTCTGATCACATGCACATTTCCACTGCAAATATGAGTTTAAATCAACCCCTCGATTCAACTCTGGCTGAAAATGCCATTCCATTCTATGAAAAATTCGAATTTTATTTACAAAACAACGATGCAAGGGAGGTTTTCAAACAATTCCTAGTGAGAGAATTGCACGTGGAGAGTCTCATGTTTGTCACTGAAGTGCAGTATTTTAAGAGTTTGGATCAGGAGGATGAATTATTGGGAGAGATTGCGAAAACTCTTTTTGCAACCTATGTCAGAGATGGAGCACCTTTTGAAGTGCACATTTCACACAAAGTGAGGAATGAATTAATTAACAATTTAGAACGACCTTCTCTGGACATTTTCAACAAAGCTGAACATGAGGTGTTAAAAGTTATGGAAACTCAAAGTTTTTCTCGTTTTAAAAAATCAAATTTATTTTCAACCTTTACTGAAAGATTTAAGAAAAAGTAAATTTGATTTGTGAATTTGAAGAACAGCCTTTACTATTTGCAATCATTAATAATTAAATTGGAACTATCAATTTCACCATTGGCCATCATCAATAATATCAATGAATGTTGATATTGAACATCTAACCAATATTATTATTTTAATTCAGGAATGGGTTTATTGAACATTTGATAATTAAAATAATAAAAAATGAAACGCCTTGCTAACTGGAGGACATTCAACACCTCTTCTTCATCATCTTTATCGGAGATGCCTTTAGTAAAATCAAAGAAGGCTAGTTCAAAAAAGGGTGAATCTACAATCATTCATCATCCTAAGAATGCTAACAAGTTTCAGAATTTTCTAGTACCATCCAAATTCCGAGAAGGAGAGGAATATGTACTCACTCATCAACAACGAGAGGATCATTCAATTTATACATTTAGACATGTCATACCTTACATACATGTTTATAATCAGAACGTGGAAAATTATGAAGGAAGAATGATTGGAAAGCCTTTCAGAGAGGCTTACTGTTCCGAATATGGAATTGATGAAAATACTTTTTCTCGAATGTGCGAAATGGGAGTCATCACTCTAAATCATCAACAAATTACGGCAGCAAGAAAACAAGTACAAAAATTGAGAGAAGGAGACTCTTTTCAAGTTCGAGATATTCGTATGGATAGACCTATTAAACATTTTGATCAATTAGAAATTATTTACGAAAATGAGGACTTTGTGGTTGTGACAAAACCAGATAGTGTTTGTGTGCATCCAATTCGAAGGTATCACAAAAATTCTCTTTTTTACATGATGGAACATGAATATGATGAACATTTTGGAAATGATTTACATTGTAAAAGTATGTAGTGTTGTTGTGTGTATTTTTTGGATGACCCTTTGTATGAAATAACACAAAAATTTCACTTTTGAAAGCCATTCATCGATTGGATCGTCAAACAAGTGGTGTTTTAATAATAGGAAAAACGAGTAAAGGGGTAAATTTATTTCAAAAACAGTTCAAAGGACAACAAATGAGCAAGCAATATATCGCAAAGGTTCATGGTCTTATTCGTGAAAATTCCAATTTTGAAATTAACGATCCACTCGTGTGCATTCAACCATGGGATGGCCTTTACAAATCAATACCGAATCGCGAGAAAGATTTAGAGTATCGTGAGCTCTGTACAAAGAATCAAATCAAATTTGATCCTAAACCTTCTAGGTGAGTAATTGTCGATTAATTTGATTAATTTTGCAACGATATAAATTTTTAAAATATATTTAAATATTAATTTAATAATAATAATTATAATAATTTTAAATGGTGACAAATATTTTTGGATGGACCATAACAATTTCAAAAACACATAGAACCAAATTTCAAGTATTACTTCGAAATGAACAAGAAAATACCACAACCTTATTATGCACTCCCATCACAGGAAGAACACATCAAATAAGAGAACATCTTTCAGGAAGAGGGTTTCCCATCATTGGAGAAGAATCAAGCAAGACTAAGCTCGATCCTGAATATTCTGAAAAACGTATTGACACAGGAACGGATATTTGGAATTACAAATTGGATTTATTTGAGAAGTATGGTCTTGAATCACCACAAGTAGCAATGCAAGCGTTGGAGGATACAGTATATGGACGTTCTTTTCAAATTCCACAAGATCTCTGTCTATTTTCTTTTAGATATAAAGTTGGACCTTTTGATTTCCAGAGTGCACTGTTCGTTCCAGAGTTTTTGAAACGTGATTGGAAAGAGATTTGTTTCATGTTGAAAGGAGGAGGCAACAACAGAAAACGTAATTAAGGAAATTTTTCAAGTCACACAGATTTGGGACAACTTTCTCAGGTGAATCCATGAATGACGTGCATGCACAAATAAAGGACATAACAAGATCATGCCAATCGTGGAAAAGAATGAACTCCATATTATTGAACAACAAATTTGGACTGAGCTACAAAAGCATCAATCATGCTACTACTTGAAATTGGATAATTCACCAATTGGACTGTCTTTCCATCCTCTGAGAGAGTGGTGTGAGGTTGAATAAAGACTTTTCTTGGTTGTTTCTTATCCAATACAATCTTTCTCATTTTGACAAACTCTTCAGGTACAGAAGTGTATTTTTGGAAAAGTTCCATGGCTGCATTTTTGTCACCAATGGACTTGTAGACATTAATCTTCAAAAGATAATCGTAAATGGCCTTCTTTCCGACTGTTTCAATCTTGGTCTTGTCTAAAGATAGTTGTAAATCATTATCTAATTGCTTAATTTCAATTAGACCATTTCCAGCTTCGAGAAGAACTCTAAGAATTGAGTAACGAGCACGCATGTGAGCTTGGAGCCAGGCACCTGTATCAGGATTATAAAATTGTAAACCCATTAATCCTGCTCTGACCATATTCAACCAATTGACATAAATGATTTTATCAGCCTCTTCTCCCTCAAAGCCACAAATCTTGAGAATTTCACGATCCAAGCACAAATAAATTCCAACACATTCTGCTCTGCATTCTTCATAGGCATTACTAATTTCACCAATGACTGAGTTGAAATTTTCTCCTGGTTTGTAGAATGTGGTCACAGGTTGTTTGGTGATTGGATTAATGACATTGGCAATATCAGATTCTTTCAATAGAGAGCCGCTTCCGTGTCCCAAAAGTTCATGAAGAATGACTTGGACTTCGAATGCTTTTCCCTTGTATTCCGTGTACAATTTCTTATCTTCCTCGCTCAAGAATGTAATTTCTTCACCAGAAGCAACAGGAGCACCCAACACATTTCCCAATGAAACGTTCTTGAAACCGTGTTGATCTCGAATGTTGAAGGAGTTTGGGATGTTAATGCCAGCCGGTAATCCAGAGCTTGTGAATGTAATAACTTCGAGGCTGTTGTTTCATTAAAGAAATTATATTATTATAATAAAATATAATAGTGAGAAAATAGTACCACAATGCAGTAAAGTGTGAGCGAGTAAAATTCAGTAAAGGAAAAAGTGCACTCAGTGGTTGAAAAATATTGGTGTCACAAACAAACATACCTTGTAAAATCAGGTTTGGTAAATTTGGCGGCCTCGAATGGCTTTCTGTCACCATTAGTTGTGTCTTCATTCCAAGGTAATCGAGCAATAAATTTTTCAGCATTATCTACAATAGTTTGAGCCTTTTGACTTGCCACCTTGTTCACAACTGCTACGAATCCTTCAAATTCTGCTCTCACTCTCAAAGGATCTCTGTACGATTCAATAAATCCAATATTTGTCTCTATGATGGGACCTTTGTCTTTAACCCATGAGATTTGAGAATCTAAGAAATCTTGACCATTACCCGAGTCAAAGAATTGAATGTATTTTCTCAACATTTCTTTTTGGTGCTCGTTGGCAGCAAATGGCAAAGCCTTCCCCAAGTTGTCACGAATATTTGCCAACTGTTTGCTAAAATCACCATATGTAATAGTAATCGTAAGATCTTGGAAAGTGTGAGTGGTGAGTTCCTTGACTGTCGCACTTGCAGTCTTGAGCTCGAATTTCTTGTCACCAGTCTTGAATAATCTTGTATGTTCAATATGAATTTGTTGTTGTTCCATGAAGGTCTTGACCAACTCAGCCTCCTGTTCTGTCACATCTCTCGAATAGTAGGTAGAGTTACCAAAACCCAACTCTAATACATTGCTCTCCAGACTGTACATGGCGTTTCTGATCTTTTCAAAAAGATCAATGGCTTGTTGATTTCCACTTGCCTTTACCACCTTTTCAAACTCCTCAGGTTCACATCTTGGAATGAATTTACAATCTCCAAAACTCAAATAATTACCCATATTTCCAAAGAATGAGACTGCATAATTAATAACAGCTTCATAATCATGTTCAGAGACTCCAGCTTTTAAAGCCTTTTCTTTCAAGCCATTCGCTTCAGCTCCTCCTTTAAACAACAAACAAAGTAATTGATAAATTTGAGGACTCTCCTCCGAGACTTGATGCAAAACAATGGGTGTTCCAGCGATGGCTGCTCGTGAAAAGTAATGGGCATACAATTTTTGATCATCACTGAGAGCATTCCAAGCCTCTTCAAGCTCCAATCGTGTTACAGGAATTTTCTCGGGACACACATAGTGTTTTAATTTCTCATCTTGAAGAATGGATTGAACGTTCAATTGAACCATGTTGATGATGGAATGATGGCTGAAAAATCGTTGTTGTTGTTGGTAATATGGAATATGAAAAAGAGAGGAAGAGTTTGAGGTGAATAATAATGATGGATTTTTCTTGTAGTAGCAATGATGATGATGATCCGAACCGCCGATTGGCTTTCTTTTGAGAAAAGAGGAAGAAACAATTCCGAGTGAGTCCAGTGGCCACAGAAAGGACTTTTTTTTAGATTGAATTCCAAAAGCTGCTGTTTCCGCTAAGCGTGTCATCAACGACATTTTTTAAAAGAATCCAACTCAGTTAATAGGATAAGAATTCTAAAAGAATGTTGAAGATGTTTGTATGTATTGAGTATGATACAACTATCCATTAGAGTTTAAATTACTTTCTTGGTGAGCTTTATGAATGGCAATGATATTTCTTATTTTTTTAAGGTGGAATTAAGGAACAATAAAAAAGTCCTCCCAACGTGTTACTGCTGCTTTCTATTGACTTGACAATTTCAAAGTTTGTTTCCATGATTCACATTGACTAATCTTCTCCCACCAAGCTCTCACATGAGGTCTTTCCTCAATCAAATGTCCCAAATTGACTTTTGGATGAAATAAATAATTTCCAACAGGCAAGTGAAACAAATCTGCCAAAGTGAACCTGTCGCCTCCTATATATTCCTGATTGGATAAGATCTTTTCATAGACATCCAAATTCTGAGTGAGTTTGTGAGTGAGAAATTTCACACGTTCTTCATCAGGAGCTCCAAGACCTTTCATACCTTTCCAAACCAACTCAAACACGAGAGGAGAAGCAGTGGAATCAAAATAGCTTGTCTCAATTGAGGCACCTTGTTCAAAGATTCCAAGAGCTTTCACATCATCCTTCTTGATTCCATAAAAGGGAATTAATTCAGTTCCTTGATTCGAGTATTTGGTTTCCAAATATCGACAAATTGCTCTACTTTCATACACCAAGAATCCATCATCCTCCAGGACATGCACCACTCCAAAAGGTTGTTTCTCCAAAAACCATTCTTGTTTTTGTTCACCCTTAGACAACTGCACTGGAATGTACTCGAATGGGAGAGCTTTTTCAAAGAGAGTCAAAACGACACGTTGGGTGCAAGTGGATCGATAAAGACCATAAAGCTTGAGGACCATATCTGTGGAAGAGGTGTTATTATTGTTCTTCTAGTTTAAATTGCAACGTTGTGGTTATTGTGGTAGTTATGGTTGTTTGTGGAAAAAGAGAAGAAGATTTTAAGGAGAGAGAGAAAACTGTTGTGGTTGTTGAGTTGGAAGGGTGTGTTTTTTCTGTTCAATGTTTTAAAACAAGTGTTGAGTTGGCCAATGATTGGTGAGCTTTTGAATTGGTGAGAGGATTTTCTGGACACCCGAAATGATTTTGCGCCCGCATGTCACTCCATGCGTTTCGCGAGAACATTGGGGATAATGTTGGTTTGAGATGGTTCTGTCAACCGCGGTTGACCTCTTGACGTTCTTCCACTTTGGATGTTTTGGAATTTAACATCATGCATGAATGGATTTGAATGTGCAGCAAGACCAAAAGTAATTTTCTCCTTCCGTTACGACAGAACGCACAAACTCGATAGTTTCCGCGCATTCCTGTTTTTGTATATAAAGTTCGACCACCCCGACCGAACAATCAGAAAAACAACAACAAAAATTAAGACACAACAACCACCAACCACATTGTTTCTTCTACCTTCCCACAACTATTCAAGACGGAGGAGGAATTTTCTTTTCATTATTTTTGAAGTATTGACCGTTCAAGCATTGTTATTCTTGATTCTTCATTCCGAACGACAAGCATTGTTTCAAAACACATTTCCAAATTACGAAGAAGAAGAATTTGATTTCATTTATCATCATCACCATAAATTTCAAAACATCATGACTCTATCATTCGTAAAAGTTATTAAAACAATTCTCGGAAAGGAACAATCGGAAGGCGTCGGAGCTCGAGTCATCCGAACCATCGGAGGACAAGTTTCTTACCATGATCCATTTCTATTATTGGATGAATTTAAGGTTTCGAAACCTGCAGGATTTCCCGATCATCCTCATCGAGGTTTTGAAACAGTCACCTACATGTTGGATGGCTCATTCCGACACAAAGACAATCAGGGAAACAGCGGAGTGATTGGTCCGGGAGATATTCAATGGATGACTGCAGGACGAGGTGTCGTTCACAGTGAAATGCCAGAAGGAAGTGGTGTGAATACTGGAATGCAACTTTGGGTCAATCTCAAGGCAAAGGATAAGATGGTAGAGCCACAATATCAAGATTTGAAAGCTTCAAACATTCCAAAAAAGAATATTGATGAATTTACAACCATTTCCGTGATTGGAGGAAAGAGTCAATCGGTGGAAATTGAAAGTCCTCTCAAATTGAGAACGAAGGTCTTGTATTTTGATCTCAAAATTACAAAGAACGGACATTCTTACAGAGAAATCATTCCAAAAGGTTATCAAGGATTTGTTTATGTCATTAAGGGATCTGGAAAATTGCTTCAAGATAATAACAAGTCAGAAAATGCTCCAGAAAAATCAGCCTTACTGTTTAAGGAAACCACTGAGGATCAAGCATTCGAGTTTGTGACCACCTCTGACGCCACACAATTTGTTGTGATTGCTGGTGAGCCAATGAAAGAGCCCATGTCTCGATATGGCCCATTTGTCATGAACACTCAAGAAGAGATTTATCAGGCCTTCGAAGATTATCAATCCGGAAAGTTTAAATAATTCTTGTCATATTGCATCGACATCAAGAGAGACACAATAATTATTTGTCTCACCATTGGACTGCGCCTCTTTGTGTGGCAATTGAAACACAATTTGTACAAACATTAAACACCTAAATGAACTAATAATTTAATTTCAATGCAATATTCACAATCGAGTTCTATATAGTTGAGAGAACTTGAGATCTTCTGCTGAAAATCCTCACAAAAGAGAGAAAAAGAAACCCTTCGAATGTGTGGAAGGACCTCTCAAAGTATTAAGAAATTCGTTCCAGTGCTCCATGTTTCAGCCTCTCAATCACTTGCCATTCTGTTTGCGATTCTGTAATGAAATATTTTCGAATCATTAAGCGTTTAATGGTTAAGGGGTCATCCCCAGTCACAACAAGTGCTTCATCAATCAATTTCAAAAACTCAGAGCTCGACATGAACATCTGCATGTCAGTATCGACAAGAAAGGCAAGTGCTTTTTTCGCTCCAAACTTTTCGTAACATTTTCTATAAGTTTCCTCAGCCTTCGCATAATTATCCATCAATGCATAGCATTCAGTAATGTTGGTATATGCATCAACTTGTACTTGAGTATATGTTGAAAGTTCCAAACATTTATCATAGTCCTTAATGGACTCTGGGTACTGTTCGAGCTGTGCATAGGCATCTCCTCGATTTTGAAATACTAGAGCGTGCTGATTAAAGTGAGAATGACCAATATTGTACTGCTCAATTGCTGATTCGTATTTTCCCACAGAATAAAAACTACCTCCAATGTTGTTGTAGAGTCCTGCCAGCTGATAGGGTTCCAACTTTGGCAAGAAATTTGTTTCAAAATGGTATACTAAGGCCTTCTTATAAAATTGAATTTCGAGATCAAATCGATCTTGATCAGAGTGTAAAATTCCAAGCCAGTTTAAAATGGCATAGAAACTTTCATATTTTGTCAAACAATACAAGGGTGAAGATTCCAAAGTTTTTTGATGTCTCGGTGATAACACGTATTGCAAAGCTCGATGAAAATAGTAGAAACTCGATTCATAATTTTTCTCATAGAGACAAAGAGAAGCACTAAAAATACAGTACCAATAGTCGTGGTTAACAATGTTAACCACCATGGTTTCCTTCTTGTCAGTTTCTTGTTCTCGAACATGGCTAGAATTTTTCAAACGTTCTCCAAACAATTGTGAATGGTTGTTATACGAATACACTGTGAAAAACATTCCTATTTTTAGTGTTCTCAATTGGAGGGCATTGAAGCCTAAGGACCAGTAAAGAGATGACTTTCTAAAGTACGCATGTCCAAAATACGGCAGTATCTTGATTGCTTCATTAATATATTTCTCGGCTTTATCAAAATTATTCCTCGCAATTTCCAACTCAAATAAATAGATGAATTGATTATATTTTTCGAGTATTGATTTCGGAATGATCATGGGAAGAATTCTCGGATGTGCAACTTCATCATCCATGAAAGTTTCCTCGTGTTCATCCACAAATTGATAATAATCCTGAATAGCAAGTCTATGCTCTTTACTAATCGGAGGATTTAACAATGACATGGTGGTAGGTATTAACAATTTCTCGCTTTCATCCATTCCTACCGAACTTGATTGCTCCATTTTTTGTTTAGATAGTTACATAAACGAATCGAAATACCCATGAGCATGTTGGATCAAACGCAAACAACATGATTTATTCAATGTATTGATCCAATTCGTTCACCTCATCAAATGGCAACACATCAATCATGCAATTCTTCAAAACTCCCATAATTTGTTTCATACTTCTCATTGAGAACAAATCCTTAGCATCGACGGTGGTCAAGATATTCTTCACATCGAAAACATTTCGAATCTTGCAAATACTGTATTTTTGTGAATCGACTGGGCTCACTGAATCGGTATAACATCCTGGATGAGAATTGAATGCATAATCGATAATTCTCTCGCAGGTCCATCCCTGGGAAATCTTACTCACCACATTATCCATCAAAGCTTGTTGTAAGCAGTGGCCAGTCGAGGCTACCCACTTCTTTGAATATTCACTCTTGTAGGCTCCAGACGAGAGATCACTAAAGAATTTAGTGCAATACTTGAAACCGTAATTGATAGCATAACCATTAGAGCCACATGGCATGATCTTTTCCAAACAATCCGTGTAGAAGGAACACTTGTCGTATTGTTGAATGGTTCGGAGGCAAGTGGCTTTCAACTCGGGTGTTAGCAGAGAAGAAGAGACGGACACTCCACCTCGAGTAAGAGCAGCTTGAGTGTTGCAAGAGAAGAGGATGATAGCTACTGCAGCCATCATTAGTAATGGAAGAAGGAATAGAGACTATGATTGAATAGGCAGAGGTGTATGTAAATGGAGATGATAATTGAAAATTTGATGAAATTATTGGTATCGTTTCAATAACAGTAATCATCATGAAATGAATATTCAACATTTAGATGAAACAAATGTACGTAAAGGAGAATAGAATCATCATGATGAATGATGAAACAATACGGAGAGAGAGATCCATAATATTGGAAGTTGTGTTTCAAGCCGTCATCCACACACACTGGTCAACAATTCTTCATGTTCAAAAAAACAACACACCTTCATCTTTTGGGTCTTTTTTTGTTCATGACATTGGTCGGAAATTGACTTCTTCGCATTTGTGATTCGTGGTGGGTGAGTGGATTAAAAACCCCTCAACCAAATAGTATTCAAGACTCACGGAGAGAGGAGGTATCATTACGACTAACAGTTAGAGTTTGATTGAGCAAATTGAACAAGTTCAAGCAAGGTTCAGAAACTCGCTCCTCCAGAAAATGTCATCACCACAACAGAAGACCCCAACCCGTATCTGGTTGTTTGATTTTCTATGGAGTGATGATGATAATGCAAAGCCCTTTCTCTATTCATCACCACAGCAAAAGCTCACCCATAAATTCCAAAACCAAATGAAAGGCTTTACAAAATGGTACCTCGATGAAATCTCCACACAATTCTCATCAACAACAGCCAAAACTTTTAATGAACTTTTTACTCGTAACAACAAGCAGGCCTGGACATTTGCTGTATTTCAAGCGCTTTTATTCAAGAACTGGAGAATACTTGATTTTGTTTCAAAACAAGTACTCTTGGACGACAACTTTAGAAAACACTTGAAAGAATTATTGCATTTCCATAAATGTTGCCTTGGATCCAGATAATCGAGAATATGTGTTGAAAACAATAAGCGTGACTTTTCGTCATATTAATTCGCATTTCCTTCCTTTGAGAACAAACGGGCAATGACTGATGTCCTTTTCTTGTTAGGGAACATAACCTGCTGAAGATCATTGTTCAAGTGAACAATTGATGAATGCAGCAATCCATTCTTGTGGAATGACAGACAACAAAATCAAATTTAAGAATTTTTGAATTTTATAAATTATGAAAAAGACAATGCGAAATCTTCGTCTTAATCAACATCAACATCTTCGAATTTTGGTTGAGCACCTCCTGTGGATGATTCACCACAAGTCATTTCCCATGCACTTACAGTATGCATCAGAAAGACTTCGAAACGATAAGGAGCTTGTATGGAATGCTGTTAAGGAAAATGGGGAAGCCTTCCAATTTGCTTCTCCCAAATTGAGAAGTGATAAAACGATTATTGCGACAGCATTGTTAAAGGGAAATACATTGGTTACAAGTTACGTCTCTGATGCAATGAGAAACTCGGAACTGCAAGCAGCAGTAGACATGATTCATGAAAATAGAAATAATAATTTTCTCTGTATAATTGCAAAACGACAATTCTCTCTTTTTAGAAGCATTCAAACGTTCAGGTGAATAGTGTTTCAAAAAGCATGTTGAATGGTCATATTTTTCAGAGTTAAAAAGAATAAGGCTGGATTTTGAATATTATGGATGTGATATATTTGAAAGATTTCTTGTGACCAAACACCCGCTCTATCTATTGGAGAATGGCGATTTTTGGTTCATAACGAGAGATATTTATCTGGCGTGGACAAAATATTTATTCGAGCAGACTGATTCGAATATTGATTGGAGACATATATTTGACCCTTTACACGTAAATCCTGAAGTCTGAATAAGGATATTGTTCAATAGTTAATATTTAGAATAAAAATTGGCTTGACATTTTCTTGTAAAGCTAAATCTTTCAATGCCCCAATCTCTTGGTTTTATTGTTATTTACAATAGGCCATGAACAACTTTAAAAAATGCCAAATCGAGCACCCTCCCCAGCCATCACCTCCGGTTATCATGATGACGGTGCAGCCTTCGCTCACGAAACGGACCACACTCCACTTTATGGATTTTTCCTCATTCTTGTATTAATTTTTGCAATCATCAAGACATTTATTCACAAGAGCATTGTATACACGTTCCGATTTTTGAAGAAAATTATTACGGGAAAAGACTATGAATGCGTGTTTTGTGGCTTACACAAATTGGATGATGAATATAATACTATTGTGTTGTATAGAGATGAAATTTGTTATATTGTTGAGGATATCAGACCTGAGGCAGAATTTCATTATTTAGTCATTCCTTTTAAACATATTCATAGTAGACGAAAAATTGAAGATTTGGAGACATTACGTGTGGGTACGTGTGTTTTTGACATCTACAATCTCTGTACCATTCATGGTGATTGCTCTCGACAAAATTTCGAAAATTTCCATATTTGATATTTTGAATTATCGTATTTATTCGACAAACAAAATAATTCATGACATGATGTTTGTGCATAATCAGTGAAACACATGAAAATTGTTGGACAGCAATTTGCAAAGAGAAGACATTATGAAATGTGGAATGAAATGAGCAGTAATGGCATTGCGGAAGATAGAACCGGTTTCCATTTACCTCCTTTCAACTCGGTAGAACATTTACACATGCACATTTTGATTGGAAAATTTAAAAACTATCTTTCAAAACTAGAATTTACTCCAAACACCTATTGGTACGCCACTTGTGACGACTTGATCGAGGATGCAAAGTCTAAGAAAAAATCAATGTAAATAATGCATCATCAAATGTTCATACATGCATGGATAAAGTAGGCAAAAATTTTCCCGAGATTCATTATCCACATAATTATATGAGTGAAGTAATG
Organism: Naegleria fowleri; assembly: GCF_008403515.1. Classification (NCBI taxonomy): domain Eukaryota; phylum Heterolobosea; class Eutetramitea; order Acrasida; family Naegleriidae; genus Naegleria; species Naegleria fowleri. Next base: position 187,467 of record NW_025407995.1, on the reverse strand, counting down.
TTTAGCCGTCCTCACCCACACCTCCATCAATTTTCCTTTTTTGTAACTTAGATAAGGTTTTCATCATTGGTTTTCATGACATGTAGCATTTCACAACCCAATTGCCTTTAAATCAAAAGAATACACACAGAAAAAACGCCAACATTTCATCAGCACGAAACCACCATTTAACATTTGAATACCTGTCATCACCCAATGCCATCATCGTTTGAATATACTCCCCAATTCACATACTCTCTCTCCTCTATTACTGACCTCTTCAATCAACATCCAGAGTTCACAAATCTTCTACCATCATCCACACACGAAATTATCTCTTCATCCCCACTTCTTGTGAAACAACAACGACAGTCTAGTAATGGCCTCTTATCATCAGCAAAAAATCACGATTCCAGCAACCACTCAATTTTCCCTTGTATTCATGGCCTCAGTGAACTTTTAAAAGAGGATTTGCACAATCCCCACAGTAATCTGCTTCATGATGACATCAATAATCCACAAGAGAACCCAAAACAACAGCCTTTTGAAAACCTTACGCCTCGTGCCATTCTTCCATCGACGTCACCATCCAACCATGTGTCAGCAAGTCATTCAAATTCTTGTCAAACAAAAACACCCTCTCCAAGCGATGGTTCACAATCGAAAGATGTCGTTCAACATCACAATTCCACCACCATTGATTGTGGAGTTGTAGTTGAGAATGGTGACGATCTTGTGAAATCATTACCTTCCTCCATTCGGTCATTGATATCGAACCAACAGAATGTCATGGCACCTCAACAACCATCAGCTCTCGATTTTGTAACAGCTTATGCAATGTTCTTGCAGAATCAACAAAAACAACAAACCTCACCATCCTCTTCCAATCTGAATGTTGATTCTTCCAGAAAAATACCTTTAGCAACCAATGAGTACAGCACTCACCGTTTAAACACAGGAATCCTTGATGTATTAAGTGGAAGCTCCATGAACAATCCAAATGCTTTCATTCTTATGCAAAAACATAACCAACAACAAACCTTTGAGAGAACTCAACCACCTCAACAATACACAACTTTTCGCTCTTCATCACCTTCTTCGAGTTCAATACCAACACCAAACACCTCCAATTCTATTGATCCATCGAATTTTGAACCTTCCTCCAACACACAGAAACGAAAGAGGAATGCCGATAAGGATCATTCTTCCAAAAAACAAAAGAAGAATTCCTCTTCACTCATTTCATCCAAGAAGGAAGAAAAGCTCAAACAAGAACGGAGCTCCATGAATGCAATATCCTCAACTTATAACAGTGCTTCATTCCTACATCAACAACAATATGCCATTGCTTGTGGAAATATTTGGTTCGTCCCTAATGAATTTGACGTGTTTCGATCTGGTAAAAAGCGACAAGGAATTCAATACAAATTTGAAAACATGATTACACCTTCGAACTACAAAGGAGCATCAAGCGATAGAAGAGAATAAAACCTCTCTTTCACGATCAAATAAAACGTGATTTGCATTTTGATAAAAGCAACAAAAAATGGAACAACAACAAGTAGAAGAGGCACATGTGGTTGTTGAAATGATCTCGGACTTTTCATGTCGACAAGGAACATGGAAGGGGCAAGCATGGATTCAAACTGAATTATGGAAGAAATTTATGAACAGGATGAGACAAAAACCGTTCAACCTATCTTTTAGGCTCCAATACGAGCTAAAATCTCCTTTTGAAAATGTGAACTTTCCAATTATAACTGCAAGAAATGTCAAAATATCTTACAATCAATCTTGTATTTTACTATTGGACTCTTCCAATTATCGAATTTTAGTGTTCAATTTATACACAAAACAATTCAAAAAGACCATTCATATTACTCAACAAAAATTTCCCGTTGATTTTTGTGTGGAAGAAAATTTTGATCAACACGTAAATGATGCAATACTCGTCGCCTGTGAATGTATGATGGTCTTTAAATTTAGCTTAACAGAGGCACTACAAAGCCCTTTTGATTATAAATGTAAATGGAGGACTGAAGAGGATGAGTTTGATACAAGTAATGTCTTTGAGGGAATCGCAATTTTACAAACGATACGTCAAGTATATGTGTGTGACTCTCGGCACGACGTTATACACGTTTTAGAATTGGAAACAGGAAAGAAACTATTTGAGATTCAACTTTGTGAGAATCCACATGCAATTTGTATAAGCAATGATGAACAGTACATGTTCATTAGTGAAATTAGCAATTTTTCTCAATACATACACAAGTTTGAGAGAATGAACGATGGAAACGAGCTGATCTGGAAAAAAATTGCTAATTTTGGCCAAAAAGGTTCAGAACCTGGAGAATTCCTTAATCCTTATTTCATTGTCTTGGACCCGACCATGCAACAGTGGCTTCTTGTTAGTGATTACTACAACAATCGTCTTCAAATCTTGAATGCAACTGACGGGCAGGTTGTTAAAGTATATGGCTCCAAGGAATCCAAAGAATTGTATCACCCTCTTGAGACGTGCTTTGATCGACTCACAGGTGAATTGATAGTTTGTGAGAATAATCGAGTTTTGATTTTCAAATAAATTTACTTTACATCATAATTTTGTAAAGAAGGTCACTTTCTAAAAAAAATGCCAAGAAAAAAGGCGGAATCATCCTCTTCTTCGAAAGGCTCTAAAAAATCATCTACTAAAGAATTAAACAATGATGGTAATGAATCAACAACTCCATCATCGGAAAGTACAAAAAATACGAGAAAATCCACGAGAGCAAAGAAAAATATTGTTGATGAAGAACTTGTCATAGACTTGTCTACGGACGATGAAAACATTAAATCAAAGGTTTCATCAAAAAAGAGGAAAAAAAAAGGAGATGACGATGAAGGAGATGATTATATTCCAGAGTCATCAGAAAATGAGGAGGATGTAATATCTGTTGCAGATTCAGTGAATTCCGAAGAGGGCGAAGAGCCTAAAGCTAAAAAATCAAAGAAAAAAAAAGATACTACAAGCAAAACCAAGTCTTCAAAAAAAGGAGAAAAATCTACAAAGCCTAAGAAAACTGCAAAGAAAAAGAGCACACAAGTGGAGCGAACATTGACGCATCACGTCACCACAGAGAGTATTGTGATTGATCCTAAAAAAATATGTTCACAATTTTTGCCAATCATTGAAGAGCGCGAGATCAAAGATGACATTGTACGCAGTATAATTATCCAAAATTCTGATCATTCGGCTCAAAACGTTAAAGAAATAATGCCCAAAACGATATTACTCAATACCAATCCAGAAAAGGAAAGAAAAAATTATATTCCAGAGGATCGATCAAATGAAAGACCATGTATACAGGTAGACATACCATTTCATCAAGGTACACTCTTAAATACTACTAGGAAAAGTTCTCAGGTGCAGAATTTGGCAATTTTGAACATTGGCGCTCCTGTTTGGGCCATGGATTGGGTGAATAAGGCACCAGAAACTAGCGATCAATATGCTGCAATTGCTCCTCACACCACACATTCTGCGTTTCATAAGTGTGGAAAAGTAACAACTCACAATGATTTATTTAGGCCTCTCGGGACAACATCAAATGCTACCATCTCTGATTTTGATCATTGTGGAAAAATTCAACTTTGGAATTTTGGAATTTTGAATAGCAAAGGACAAACAAGCAAGAATCCAACCATTGATTTTTACGTCGAACAGAATCATGGGTTTATTTGGGACATGAAATGGATGCCTAATTCATACCTTACCAACAAGAGGCTTGGAATTTTAGCTTGCGCATGTTCGGATGGAACAATTTTGATAACATCTATTCCTCATCTTTCTCAAATCCGTAATCATGAGCATCCCACTATACATTCGCATGAAAATGGAGCTTTAATTGTCAAACTACGATCAGAATATTACACAAGCACGCAATTTGATGCTGAAAATATGTTGACCAATAAGATTCCGTATTCATTAGCTTGGTCTCCTAATTGTAAATATCTCCTAGGTGGTTACAACGATGGTACAGTTTCTGTATGGAAAATTAACGCTAATGCATCATTGCAAGACAACAAACCTCTTCTGGAAATGGTGAGCACTATCCAAGCTCATAATCACCCAACGAACGATTTATCAATCCGATCCATGTCATGGTTCGATCCTGCCTTGAATGAAAACATTTTTGCAACATGTAGCAATGACGGAATGAATAAGATTTGGGACATACGTGACATTTACTATCCCTACTATTCGGCGACTAATGCCAATAGATTCTGGTCCACAGGTGTTGTGTTTCCAGAAGGATCAAATGCTCTCATATGTATCTCTCATGATGGAAATGTGCGTCAGTTCGATGCAGTTGAAAATGTATTCCAATTAGTATCGGCTACAGATGGACCCTTATGGGATATTTCTCTATGTTCATCACGTGCGAGTTTGCTTGTCTGTACAGCTACAGGCAGAGTGGAAGTAATGTCACTTGAGCAAGATTCGATGGCAAAAAAACGAAGATCAGTGGATACGAGAGTTGATGATTTACTTTTGCAAATTGATTTAGTTGTCAATGATGAAAGCAGAAGCGGTGAAAAACAATCCTTAGACAAGTTGGCCAAAGAGATGAAGCGAGCGCAGTTGTGTTATTCTTTACCATATCACATGCCTACAGGTGACTCTTCAGACAAGGTTCAGACCTATTTCAAACTTCCAACAAAAGTTAAAGACATCAAGATGGTTCCAGATGAGCGTATTTCCATTCATAGATGTTTGTTTCATCCATCAAAAGCTCAAGATTTAAGAAATTGGAGTCTGGTTGGAGGTTATGATGGAATTGTCTTTGCAATTCCCGTTCCAGAGCAATATAGCGACTAAGAAGAACACATTCTTAGGATCATTCCATTATTTCACTTCATCCCAAGTGCTTTTGGAAACACGACAAATACAACGTTTAACCTCTTTTCAATTCAAATCATCACTATTGTGATTGCAATTTCAATGTGATTTCCTTGCAAGTGCATTTATTAAGGTAAACTCATCACTTTTCATCTCCAACGCGAGTAAGTTTAAATAATACAGTTTTCTTCCATTTTTGTGGTCGATCATCCATTTGGTGATGATTATGGTGAATTGGTTCAATCTTTTGGTTGTTGTTATGAAGTTGTATAGCTGAACCAAACATAAATACAACCTGGTTGGACGGATGGATTCTAGTGATGCGGAATCATCAGTGGCCATTCATACAATCAAAAAAATTCAAACAAAATTTTATTCTTAGCACTCTGAGAAGACTTGTTGTTCAACAACTGCCATCCATCTTTTTAACCTTTTGAAGACATCCAACGGCCGTTTGTGACATTCTTGTGATATTTAGTGAAAAACAACGACACAACAACAACTCTCGGGACACTACGAATCCGTATTCAGAAAAGTGGAAAAGCTTTCGACACAACCCATCCAATCTCCTAAATTGTACAAATTCTTGTATTAATATTTATTTATTTGAATAATGACCATGAGTAGAACAGCCACAACAGCAACAACAACCTTCTTGAAAGAAAAAGACATGAATGTTGTTCAACATATTCCTAACGAACCTTCATTAATTAACTACGAAGAAGAGTGCGCACTCGGCGGAACAGGAGAGTCTTCTTCTCTCACTCCTTCCGACGAGTTATTCTGTCCAATTTCTCATACAATCATGTGTGAGCCTGTGATTGCAGCTGGTAAGTTTTCAGTGGGATTCTTTCATGTGATTCATACGAATTCATCATGATGAATGATTCGTTGGGATTCTCATGATGGGGTCATGATTTGAAATTCATGGTTGTTGAAACATGGTTCTAGATGGAAGAACCTATGAGAAGGTATGTATAAAAGAAAGAAGAAGTAGAAGAAACGAGACAAACACATAAATGCTTTCAATGAATATTTATATATATATTCAATAATGAAAAGGAATTAATTACACAATGGCTTCGTGAACACAATGGAACCTCTCCTTTCACAAGAGAAAATATTGGACTCAACACCATTGAAAATGTACATATTAAGAATGAGATTCAACGTTTCTTCTCAACATTGAAGTCGTTAGAGAGCCATTGCGTTTTTCAATATCACTTATCGAATGATGTCTTTTTACCTTGCTCCTTGTTGGTCGAATTTCAACATGCTGTGAATAAGAATGATCTAAAGACTGCCAAAATGCTCTATGAAAATGACATTAGGCTCTTACTCTACTCGCCAGAAATGTTAAACGATTTTGTCAACCACAACATTTCCTCTCTTGTGAGACCAAACAATTTTTCTTCCAAATGCTTAATAAGTTATGTATTGAATGGATATGAATTGTGTTGTAAAATTGGATCTCTTGGTAAGTAATTCAGGATGTAGTTTCACCTTATCGAAATGACCTTTTTGTGGTATAATTATAATTATATGTCATTGTGAAATTGTCAAATTTTAGAAATGATTGAGGAAATGTACAATTTTCTTACTAGATCTTCGTTGAATCGGCCTTTACCTCCTCTTGCTAATGAAACAAATATTGAAAGAAGTTCATTGAATAAGGCATTGTGGATCGAGTGCAAGAAAGAAGTGCTCGATTTGCACATACTCTCCAAATTGATGCGATTTGGAGCTCAACCTCACAAATTGGATGCATCAGGACGAAGTAGCCTCTATATTTTCCTGACCTGTCACGATAATGTCGAGGCGTTTAAGATTCTATTTGAGGAACATTGTGCAGTTCTCATTCGAGAGAAGTGCCACCAAAATGAATACCTGTTGTACAGTGCTGCTAAATTCAATCGTTACAATATTGTTCGATATTTGATGGAGAATCATGCAGACCTCATTGACTTGTCTTTACAACATGGACCAAATAATGAAAGTCCATTGCATGCAGTAGTGAGGAACTCAAACGAAGGTTTGTATTTGATAATGACATTCATGACACTTGACCTTTCATTCTTGTTGTAAACTTTCCACAGAGCTACTTTCTTTCTTCCTTTCTCAACGACATGTTGGTGTTGATTATTTGGACAGTTCCAATCGATCTCCACTCATGCTTTCATGTAAACTTGGGTTCTATGGAGTAACAAAGTTATTGTATGACAAGGGTGCACAACTGGATTTGTGTGATCAAGATGGCGACACTGGACTTCATTATGCGGCTTCAAGGTAAGTGTTCAACATTTTCCAAATTATTTATGGAAAAACACAAATGATTCGAAAATTGAAATAACCACAGAAATTGGTCTCCAATCATTGAGCTTTTAATTTGTAATGGCGCTGACGTTAATGCTCGCAACAAACGAGGTCTCACCCCCTACAACGTTGCTTCCTGTCAAACCACCAAAACTCTCATTCAAGTTCTGACTGCGAAACAGTTGTCATTCGCATTTAAACGTGTTCGAATCATTGAAGATGAAAATACATTTCTCAAATCACAATTACTCTCCATGATGGAACGTATTGAAAAACTGGAACAACAACAACTACCACCACTCAACAACCATAAATAATAAAACAATGCACAAAAATATGTTACTTTCAATTAAGGGTTTTTGACATTTGATGATGGTTCCAATAAATACAACGAACTGTAATAATATGGACACACACGCAAAGATACAATCTTGTTTGAACCGTTAATCTCCATTTCCGGTCGCATCTCTTACAAATTGATTCGCTAAAATTTACTGTAGTTACAAGATCGAGAGTCAACTATCGTGTAACCGCGAGGTAATTCTTTATTGAAAAAACGGCGAACCATTAGTATCAAAGAAAACCCTCTTCTCTTCACCATTGTCGTTTATGGATCGTCATTATTGAAAAAACGGTCCAATACAACTCATAATCAAGTCTTGTAAATTGGTGTGGTTATCATTAATTTCCCTCTTTTAGTTCAATACATTATCCTAATCAGGATACCTCATTCATCATCATCCTCAATCGCCAGAACTGATTAATTCTAACAAGATGACCAAGATTTATCCCTCCGAAAGCACAGGAAGTATTGCTGTTGGAGCAAGTCATTCATATTCAAACACAAACAATCGTCTTCATCAGATGCCAGGCCATCCTCTGAGTAGCGACAATGCTATAAAAGTCAACTCAGAAGTCTCATCGAGTGAAAGCCAGTTTGAGGTTGAAAATGATACAAGGGCATTGTGGGGATGTCTACCTCTTCGTCTCTTCCTAAGTTTGGTGATTGCTTTATTGATTGTAGTGAGTTGCGTTTCGATTTGGGTCAGCACCTTTGTTGTTTCAAAACATGCAATTGAAAGTTTGGCAAATAATGTGATTGGAGTGAACAATCAAAAGATTTTATCATATTTGGATGCAATGATCAATCCATTGGGAAAAATGTCAAAAGCAATGGCAGCTGATTTCAATTATGGAATTGCGAATGTCGAAAATTTTCGACAATATCTCTTTCCGAAATATTATTTCTTGGGAGCAACAAGTTGTGGATACTTTTTTGGATATCCTTCTGCGAAATATACTTATTCCATCACAGGAGTTGGAAGTAAGGCATATTTGGTTTATTCATATCAACCTCCTGGATTCATTGGAACGATTCGAGACACTGTGAACAACAAAACAGGAGCAGTAATCAAAGTGAACAGTACCATTGATTATACACCTTTCTTTTCAGCTCAACAAGATTATTACAATTCAACAATTGATTTAAGTTCAAAGTTGGGAATTGAAGGAGTTTATGGATCTCCTTACAAAGCATTGAATTCAAGTATGGCTATTTATCATTCTTCAGTGGTTTATGATCCAATTTTATTTTCATCGACAGGAATGAAAAAAGCGGTTGGAGTGACTCGAATTAACATGTCTTTGGGTGCAATTGTTTCATATTTGAGCAAAATTGTGTTGATTGGAAGAGGATATTGTTTAGTTTCTCAAACCAATGGAATGATGATTGGAGGCAGCATTAACACTCTTGCAGGAGATGGAGAAACGAATTTACACTTGTTCAATGTTACTGATAGAAATGCAGGAAAGCTCATGAAATCTCTTTTCATGCTCTATGACAATGACCAAAAAAACATTCCTCCTATTTCTTACATTAATGATGGAGGAATTTCATATATTGTTTCATTCTCAAAATACATCATTGACAATTTGGAATGGAATGTGTTCCTCGTTATCTACGAAGAGGATGTATTTCAATCTCTGATAATGGCATCAGGTATTTCAATAGGCGTATTAGCAGCTGTCACTGTAATAGGAGTGATTCTGAGCATTGTATTGGGAAGTTTTATTGCACATCCCCTCAAACGACTGGAAGAACAATTTGCTTTAATCAAGATATTGGATTTAGAGGAAGTACACGTCTCTCGATCACCTTTCAAAGAAATCAACAACATTTTCAACAGCTTGGGCGATATGATTGTGTGGCTAAAAGAAATCAAGACTTTCATTCCTGACCATGTTTTTGAACAAATTGAAATGAGCAAGAGCCAAACGACAAAAAGGGTAGAAGTGAAGAAAGCTAATTCAGTCGGATCCAACATTAACAAAACATTTGTTTCTTCCCTTTCACAATCGAATACAGTTGGATCCTCTTCGAAGCATTCCAGATCCTTAAGCAATTCAGGAGGAAAGTTTGGAAAAAGCATTTTTCAAATGGGACTTCATACAAATGTTTGTTGCATTGTCCATGTGATTTTCAAAGGTTTTGCTCAGGTGGATACATCTTCAGAAAAAGCTGAATTGTTCAGCATTGCCATTTCAGCAATAACACCTCTCATCAAGTTGTACAAAGCGAATATGCAAATATTAACAGATTTTGAATTCCAAATCACTATTCATGGATCTCGAAGTGATCACAAGGTTGCCCTAAAAGGGTTGGAGTGCGCTTTGAAAATTGTGAAAACTCTTGAATCCATAAACCCAACTCAATTCATTCCTCGAGTTGGTGTGAGTGTCAGTGAGGCTGATATTGGAAACATTGGAACGAAAAATTCAAGATTTTTCACAACAGGTACGTTCTTGACATGTTAAATTCGGAAAAATGATTCATTAATTTTACGAAACCATTTGTCTATAATCAGTTGGTAAATGTGTGAAGGAGGCTTCAAAAATGGCTAAAATTGCTGTTTTGTTTCATCTACCGATCGTTGCAGATTCATCTTGTTTTGACAGCTCAACAACCAAAGAGAAATTTATTGCCAGGCCAATTGATCGTTATAGAAAAGATAAGAATTCAGACATCGAAACGATTTGGACAGTTTTAGACGAGAAGAATCACGAAACTAACGAATGGTTGTACGAACTTGAAAATTCCAAACGAAACAACACGTTCGAAAAGTTCTTGAATGCTTTTTGTATTTTCACCAACGAATTTTGGGAGAAAACTGAACCTGACGATTACTCTCAAGAATTGAAACATAATTTGGACGTTCTGAAAGAGTATGCGAATAAGGTGGATGATCATTCTTTACCTCGCCTGATTTCTGTAGTTTCATCGGTTGCTTCAGGCTCTTCTACGAAAAACATTCCTTTCGTTTTGTCAAATTATTCCTCAGAGTTAGGATGTGACTATAGAGGTTTACTGTTAGATTCCAAACCTGTGGATGATCTTATCATTGAGATGTAATAACAAGAAATTAATTCTTGGTTATATCCTGTCAAATTCTTCGAATAATTATAATTTCCCATTTCAAAAATTCACAAACACCATCATGAAGCGCTTCTTTTCTGTTTGTTCAACAACTTTGAGAGTGATGACAAGCAATTCTCTTTCTACAAATGCCACAAGAACACCATTCGGAATTGCACCATCAGTGTTGAGGATGTGCTTCAAATCTCCAAACCATTACTGCACAATTCATCATTCCATAAATTTACACATTAAATTCAACAATTATCATCATCATTATGGCAATCCTACACTTCATACCCACTCCAACAACAACCACCACCATGATCATGATCATCACCACTTCAACACATACGTCCTTCAACAAGAACTCGTTCGTAAAGCATTGGAAGAAAACGATGCAGAATCGCAAGCATCTCTCGGAGTTGCCTACTACACGGGTGAGCGTTTCATCGTCCATGACCAACAACATGTGTTGAAACAAGATCTCTCAAAAGCCTTTCAATTCTTGTCGATGGCAGCACAACAGAATCATCCGGGTGCACTTTTTCTCCTTGGCAATCTGTACCTGGAGGGAGTTGAAGGGGTGGTTGAGAAGGATGAAAAGAAGGCTCTCCACTACTGGGAGTTGGCTGCCTCACTCCAACAACCACAAGCTCTCTTTGCGTTGGGTGTAATGTATTTGAATTCAGAACATGGAAGCATCCTTAATGAATTGGGGAATGATAAAGAAGAAGAACAACAACATCACCACCAAAACTCAGAAACTCTTTCAGCTACAGTTCAGAAAGGTATGCACTATTTGGAAAGGGCCGCTGAATTGGGCAGTACGGATGCTTGCTTTAATTTGGCACTCCTCTATCATTGTGGAAGTGTTCAACAACCCAAAGATCTTTCAAAAGCCATTCAATATTATGAACGTATTGCCAACTCTCCACATGGGGATGCCCAAGCTCAATTCAATCTCGGATGTTTGTATCGAGAGAGATGCATCCATAATCATCACTCTGGAGAGAATGATCATCAAATATCGTGATGGAATTGCAATGTCACATGTAACGCAGGACTATGCCAAAGCTCTTGAGTACTTTGAGATGGCCGCACAACAGCATCATGCAGGGGCACTTTTCAATCTCGGAGTGCTCTACTTTAATGGAACAGGAGTGGAGAAGAATATTGAAAAAGCATTGCACTATTTGGATCATGCGGCTCGTCATCAAGATGTGGACGCATTGAGTGTGTTGGGAGCCATCTATTTGCAGGGTCTGCATTTGGAGGAACCCAATGCACGAAAGGCTTTGGAATACTTTGAGAGAGCAGCTGCTTTGGGTCATGCAGATGCTGCTTTTAATGTGGGGCGACTTTATGAAGAAGGATTTGGTGACTGTCCTCCCAATGTTGGAAAAGCAATGGAATATTATGAATTGGCCTCTCGTTTGGGAAGTATGGAAGCCAATTATAATTTGGGTTGTTTGTATGTGAAGAATGACAGCGTGCCACAAGATTTATCCAAAGCTCGTCACTATTTTGATCTCGCTGCTGAACAAAACGATGCACAAGCTCAATTTAATTTGGGAGTGATGTATGAAAATGGAGAGGGAGTGGAATCGAATATGGATACAGCATTGAAATATTATGAGATGGCAGCTCAACAAAATCATTCTCTAGCCAAGCAGCGTTTGCAAGATCTTAATAGGGAATAGTGTAGCAGAAGAAGGATGAGACAAACATCGCATTGTGCTCTTATTGTTGAACTTGGGATTGCTGATGAATAATATATCATTTCAGTTTAGCGATCCAACGAGTAAAATCGAAGAATTGTGGGTTTATTTTACACGCGCGTAGAGTACACAACATCAATCTTCCAACTCAATTCTTCCACCAGGCGCATTCTGATGTTACACTAACAGAAGCCTAATGAATAAAGGACCTAACAATTGTCTTCTGACAGTATGCATGATTTGGTTGTGTGGACCTATACAAGGTTTGAGAAACGTCAAAACTTGGATTTTTCTCACGAAAAAACCCAAAAATTGTGAAGGCACATGACAATTTGCTCGTCAGCCAAAGAAAGAATACTGAACCAAGTCAGAAAATCACAATTAAAGATGTTCAAGCTCAAATTATGTTAGATGGATATTTTTAAAAAAATTTATGAGAAGCTCGTTCAAGATATCTAATTCGTTTCTCAATTTTCTGAGTTTTCTCATTGTGTAGTTTCTCCATCTTTTCCATTTCTTGCCTGATTTTAGAAGCTCGTTCCAGGACCATTTAATTCTAGACCTTTCAATGCATTTGAAACGTGTTATTTAAATTGAATAGGCTTTCATAAATTAAAACATTCCTTTAAGCTTGGGATGTTTCAAAGGTATTGGGTGGTTTCAAAGATTCAGGGGCGTTTCAAAGATTTTGGCGCGTTTCAAAGAATCCGAAACATTCCAAATCAGCTTCTTTTCAACTTAGCTTGGGAGTTTCAAATAAAATTTTGAACTGAAAAAATGTCTCTCGATATCAGCAAAGAAGACGCTGTGAGATTGAGGGAAATCGAGGTCAAAAAATTGGTGGCCAATGAATGGAAGGTATTGCATGAAGAGCTGCCAATTATTCAGAAATCAAAAGGTAGAAAGGATATCAAGGATATTCCTACAATGAATAGAATTAAAGAAATAGTCTGCCAAAGAATTGGATATGTTGCTACATTCATCTTCTTACATACTGTTGGTACTATCTGTGGATGGTTAGAAGGTCCTTATCGTAATGTGGACAAAATCTTATTAATTCTTTACATGTTACTTGAAAATGAAACACTCGGATCCTTAAATGAGAGGAGAATTATCGCAAGGTCTACAATATGGAGAATTCATCACACAATTTTCGTTGAATTTCATGACCAACTTAATGAATGGGCTGACACTTGTTTGCAAAGAATGTTTTCAAATCCTATTATTCGATGTCTTACTGGTATAATTGAAAACGAAAAAGGCTTCAAGGATGGAACCACTTTTTTAGATGGTCATGATACACGTATTGAATATAGTAATTTAGCCAAATATCCTAAAAGGGAGTATTGGAGTTACAAATATAAAGATTCTGGATTAAGAACTCAAGTATTGATGGATAATCAAGAATTAGCAATTGCTATTTCGAAATCCCTACCATGTGCTCCTAATACAGACATTGGTATGTTCAAGCAAATGGAGAGAATTCCAAAACTATTAGATCCTAGTGTGGATGTATTGTATTTTGATGGTGGTTATTTCTTGGGAATTCCTGATTATATTGAAAAATTGCAAGAAAAAGGATATGATCTTGATGAGTCAAATTTCAGAACTCCAATTAGAAAACCAAGAAATCAAGATCTAACATACAGTGAAGCACAATATAATGAAGAATTTGGTGCTTTTCGTGGTATGATTGAAACATTATTCTCTCATATTGGTGAGAAATTCAAACTTTTCAATCCTCATTCAGTTGCTAAAATGAGTGGAGATTTGGAAAATGTGTGGAATTTAAAATTGCATTTGTTTTGTTTGACATTCATAGATTCGTAGAAAAATATAATATTCAAGTATTAGATCACCACAAGGAATGGATGCGTTCAGACTTGGATTTTCCTATAGAAAAGCCAAAATTATTAAGACCCTCTGTTAATGTTGTCCGTCACAAAGAATATGCAGAGGAAAAAAGAAAAGCTCAATGTAACCTTATTGCTAAAATGTTGACAATGAGTGACACTGAATTAATGACACTATCAACTCGTGAAATTCTAGAATATTCACATAATTCTAATCCAGTACAAGTCGGTGATGAAGGATCAGAAAGCGGCTCGGATAATGAACTTCCAAGAAATCTACAAGAAAGTGATTCTGATAACGAAGGATCTGAGAGCAGTTCTGATAATGAAAGATCCAATTCGCAAGCCTCAAGATCAAGATCAGAAAGCGATTCGGATAGTGAAGGATCAGAAAGCAGTTCTGATAATGAAGAAAGATTGATATCACCAAGAAAGACACAATTCCCAAGAATAACCACAGGCTCGGAAAGAAGTTCACAAGACTACACACCACAAAAACTTCCAAAAAACTCCAAAATCAACTTCACAACCAAACACCCCTATCCAAATCCAAAGGCCGGCTCTGCAAGCATCATTTAAAAAAGTTCAACAGCCAACAAAGAAGAAAACAAACAAACCAAACACTTCGGAACCTTCTTTCGGTATTGGAAAACGGCAAGCCAAACCAACAGCTGCGGCTAATCCAGAATACTACTCACCACAACAAAAGAAGCAAAGAAAGTCAACAAAACAGTAATATAAAATTGTGATGATATTTTTTTGAAGTTGAAACTCCCAAGCTAAGTTGAAAAGAAGCTGATTTGGAATGTTTCGGATTCTTTGAAACGCGCCAAAATCTTTGAAACGCCCCTGAATCTTTGAAACCACCCAATACCTTTGAAACATCCCAAGCTTAAAGGAATGTTTTAATTTTTATGAATTTTGGAACCACTACTGAATCAAGGAACATGCTTTGGAATTTGGAATGACTAATGGGACTGAACCGAGCTTCTGACTTGACATTAGTTAAGGTTTTTTTATAAACGATCAAAAGGGTGCACATCTCTTTGAACGAAACCTTCAATGTGTTGATTAAAAGTAATTCATCCATAACATGCACTGTTGGCAGTCTTAACCTTTTCAAAAAAAAATGAAATCTCTGTTCATCATACTCGCGTTCTTATTGCTGTTTGGACTCGTGATTAATTACAACACTAAATATTCCACTTCTGTCTTTCTAACAAGAGCCTTCTTTCATGTCGTCCTATTGAGAAACAAATATTTGGGTATGAAAGAAGGAGATCCCGAATCAAGTATGATTGGTATCACCACTCGGGATTGGAAAGAAGTTTCGTTGGAGGCTCAAACCTTTTACAATATGGTTCGTTTTGTAAGAGGTAAACTCCGTGATGGAGTGTCGGATGTGGAGCTGAGGGATGTTTCCTATCATGCGTTAGCTCCTCCTGTTTCGTTTCATAACTCATTGAGTTTTAAACATGTTCCTGAAATTCGGAATTCAATATTTGTAAAGTTGAGAGATCAGTTCTATGTTGAGCACTTCTTTGGAAAGGATCGTCGTGGAAAGGTCATCTTTCTGTTGCATGGAGGATGTGGCTTTGCTGGACACTACGATGGTATGTATTTGTGAGGAGTCATCACGCGATCATCATAATTTAACTTCTCATAATTTTGATTAATAATAATTAATTTTTTTAATGATACGTGTCATGACAGGTCAGGAACTGAGAAGTATTGTTGAGCACATGCAACATAGATTTAACAGTTCCTTGACACATATTCTCTCTGTGGATTACAGACTCATGGGATTGACGGAAGAAGAGAGAGCGAAGAAAAATGTTTTTGCATCCACATTTAGCGAACAAGCAGACGATGCCATCCAAGCGTACAAATGGTTGTTACAAGCATTTAAGCCTGAGGATATTGTTGTTGTAGGAAGTTCATTTGGTTCTGCCCTTAGTGTAGAATTGTTACGAAGAGCAGCCAACGAAAACCTTCCATTGCCAAAAGCTGCAATTTTAATTGGTGGTGTCTACGATTTAAGTATGAAACTAACTCACAGTAACAAGAATTCGAGAAATAATATCATGCTATCCGATCAGCTTATTGACGTTATGCACAGAGTGTACAAAGAAGAAGAGTCTCCTCTCGTCACATGGAAGAATGTCAACAAGGCAGTGTTTTCAACCAATCTTTATATGATCTACTCAAATGACGAAGAATTAACCAAAGACAATGAAGTGTTCATTCAGCTTTTAAAGGATCTCGGACATCCATCGGTGAAAGTCTCTGCTGATCGAATGATGATTCATGTGCATCCAATTTTCGAATATTATTTCCCTGAAGCAAAAGTTGCCATGTCGAAAATTATGGACTTTATCGATTCTCTTCAATAATAGAGTTTGAGCTCACCAAGTTCAAAGAATCAATTATATCTACACGGCACACAACCCGCAAATAATTTTATTTGAGTGAATTTTCAAAGACTTAATGATCTAAGATAATGCTTGAATTAAAACAGCTGAGAATATAATCGAGTTATTATTCCTGAAACGAACACATTTTCGGGCAAATTACTAGTGACGCATCAAAGGTGATCACAATAGAGATAACCACAAACTTACGCAGGTGACACATTTTGAGAGATGACAGAGCTGTCAGAGCCAAGTGCAATATGCGTTCAATACTTTGATTTTCTGTGGTTGAGTAACATCAATGCGCATCACAAACAAAAAAGAACTGATTTCCTTCTATCAGCATTGCTCATCGACCTCAAGGATCAGAACTACTTTTTCATTGTTTCTCTCTGCACAACATCCATATACCACACCATCACATGACACGAATATTTCCAGTCACAGGGAGCTCCGACGCTACTTTTCCCTCAAATCAGCAGCAACCCACTCACTGCAACAATCCACGGATGGCCCAATATTCGGCGGCAGAACCTTCCACAAAATCACCAGAAGCTACATTGAACGGCCCCAATATTGCGAACGAATCGCTACGAGTATTCGCGGGAGAGTTGTCGAGCTTCAATCAAAACCACAACAGTCAACATACATTGAAAAGCTCTGCCACCTCACCTGTGACTAAAGAAGGCCTTAACAAACTTGAATTTAACCAAAATGAGGATGAAGATAGACTCTCTACCGTCGAACTGTTCCAAGGTTGCATTCCCCTTCGTCTGTTCCTCATTGTGATGGTGGCCACTTTGATTGTGATAAGCTGCTTTTTCATTTGGGTCAGCACCTTTGTTGTTTCAAAACATGCAATTGAAAGTTTGGCAAATAATGTGATTGGAGTGAACAATCAAAAGATTTTATCATATTTGGATGCAATGATCAATCCATTGGGAAAAATGTCAAAAGCAATGGCAGCTGATTTCAATTATGGAATTGCGAATGTCGAAAATTTTCGACAATATCTCTTTCCGAAATATTATTTCTTGGGAGCAACAAGTTGTGGATACTTTTTTGGATATCCTTCTGCGAAATATACTTATTCCATCACAGGAGTTGGAAGTAAGGCATATTTGGTTTATTCATATCAACCTCCTGGATTCATTGGAACGATTCGAGACACTGTGAACAACAAAACAGGAGCAGTAATCAAAGTGAACAGTACCATTGATTATACACCTTTCTTTTCAGCTCAACAAGATTATTACAATTCAACAATTGATTTAAGTTCAAAGTTGGGAATTGAAGGAGTTTATGGATCTCCTTACAAAGCATTGAATTCAAGTATGGCTATTTATCATTCTTCAGTGGTTTATGATCCAATTTTATTTTCATCGACAGGAATGAAAAAAGCGGTTGGAGTGACTCGAATTAACATGTCTTTGGGTGCAATTGTTTCATATTTGAGCAAAATTGTGTTGATTGGAAGAGGATATTGTTTAGTTTCTCAAACCAATGGAATGATGATTGGAGGCAGCATTAACACTCTTGCAGGAGATGGAGAAACGAATTTACACTTGTTCAATGTTACTGATAGAAATGTTGGTCCATTGATGCGAGCGTTGCATGCAAAATATGGTTTTGATTCTGACAATATTCCATCACTTACTCATATTTCATTCGACGACACTTCGTACATTATTTCACACTCCAAATATACCATAGATAACTTGAAATAGGACGTCTATCTGATTGTCTTTGAGGATGATATTTTGCAATCCGTTATTGTAACCTCTGGCATTTCAGTAGGAGTGTTTGTGGGCGTCATACTCCTGGGCCTCCTAGTAAGCATTGTTTTAGGATCGATCCTCGCAAGACCTTTGAAACAACTCGAAGAGCAATTCTCCTTAATGAAAGTACTAATTTTGGACAATGTGAAATTATCAAGCTCAGTATTCAAAGAAATCCAAAATATTTTCAATAGTTTGGAAGAAATGCTCCTTTGGTTACAAGAAATCAAAACATTCATTCCGGATCATGTCTTGGAAGATATTCAAAGTAGTGATCCCAAAATGTGTTGTTCCCCTCCACTCTTAACAAGTCGTCAGCATGCATCTATGAGATCGAGCGTCACAAAGAATTCTGTCTCGTCGTGTCAATCGGCAGGAAGAGAGTCCAGCACAAGCAAAAGACCCAAATTCTTGCGAGCATTAAGCAAAACGAGCGGAGTGGGGTCAAGTTCAAGTTTTGGGATGGGTTTACTCTTCCAGATGGGTCTTCAGAAAAAACTGTTGTGTGTTGCATGTCGTATTCAAAGGTTTTGATTTTGTCGAATCGGCATCAGAGAAGGCAGAATTGTTTACAGAAGCTCTCTCTACGATTACTCCACTGATTAAGATTTACAAAGCTTCTCTTCAGATATTAACGAATTTTGAATTTCAAATTTATTTCACTGGTAATCTTAACGATGATGAATACAAAGTTCCAATTAAGGGCATTGAATGTGCTTTGAAAATAGTCAAATCTCTCGAGTTAATGAATGCCATCAAGTACATGACACGAATTGGAGTGAGTGTAAGTGAGGCACAAGTTGGTAATATAGGAAACGGAACCAAAGGTGCCAGATATTTCGCAACTGGTAAGTTTGAGTGTTGTGATCTGTCATTCCTAATTAATTAATGAACACACTTATATATCTCTTTTTTAAATGATGATAAATTAATCACAATTTCATATTGCATCTCCTCAGTTGGTTCCTGCGTGAGAGATGCCACCACCATGGCAACACTTGCACGGCTTTTCAATCTTTCCATTGTAACAGACTCTTCGTGCTTTGATGGAACTCTTTCGAATGAAAAATTCATTGCAAGACCCATTGATCGATTTAGGAAACATAAATCTTCTGAAATTGAAACCTTGTGGACCGTAATAGATGAGAAGATTCTCGAACATTCTGAATGGCTCCTTCATTGTTGAGATTAATTTCTGCATTGCCACCTCGAGCGTTGCCACCCCACAACAAATTCCTTTCGCATCTTCCAAAGAGTTCACAAGTGACCGAAAGTATTCAAATTGAAAAGTAGTGACATGATTCTTGTTTGAATACAAGATTTTCTTAATCTTTTACATTTCAATATTTTCGATCTTTCTTGCTCAATGTTGCCACCTCATCACTCCATCATCTTCTGAATTATTATTTTTTTTAAAAAAACCCAAAAAAAATGAGCATTCCTTCTTCAACCATGCCATCGACCTCTCCTTCGTCCTCTTCGGCTTTACATCAAACAGCTCCTATTAAAACATTCTCATCCGAGCATCAAGATATGATTCATGATGCTCAGGCTGATTATTACGGAAAGAGATTAGCAACATGTTCCAGTGATTGTACCATTAGAATTTTTGATTTGGCTCCTGGTGGTACCGAACAACAAGAACCAAAATTGTTGGATGTGCTTACGGGACATGAAGGCCCGGTTTGGCAAGTGAGTTGGGCTCATCCACAATTTGGATCGATTTTGGCAAGTTGTTCCTATGATCACAAAGTAATAATTTGGAAAGAAAATCAACAAACTCACAAGTGGGCCAAAGTTTTTGATTATAGACTCGACAGCAGTGTAAATTCAATCTCTTGGGCACCTCATGAACATGGACTTCATTTGGCTAGCGCCTCTTCTGATTGCCAAATCACAATCTTTTCCTATGATGAACAGAGTAATAATTGGAGAGTCTCAAACATTAGAGATGCTCACAAAATTGGTTGTAATTCTGTTTGTTGGGCTCCTGCATCACACACTGGTGCCTTGGTTCAACAACCTTCTCAAGATCAACCCGAAAGTAGCAAGTTTGTGAAGAGATTGGTCTCCGGTGGAAGTGATAATCTCGTTAAAATTTGGGAATACAATGAGTCAATTAATCAATGGAAAGATACCACACTGGAAGGTCATACTGATTGGGTCAGAGATGTAAGCTGGGCTCCAAATATTGGACTTCCATATGAAACTATTGCCTCTTGCTCTCAAGACAAAACTGTAATTATTTGGACTAGAGACCAAAATTCAAACCAATGGAGTAAGCAAGTTCTAACATTTGATCATGTTGTTTGGAGAGTTAGTTGGTCATTGACTGGAAATATTTTGGCTGTCTCTACAGCTGACAATGAAGTGACCTTGTGGAAAGAAGATGTCACTGGAAAATACAAAAAGATTAGCTCACTCAGTGACAAGTAATTTTTTGGAAATATTCCAATCTTCCTTTATAAAATTCTTAGTTTCATTCTGTTGTGTGATTTATGTGTGAGACATAGTGTTATGGAGTCGATGCAAATTTATTTATTCACATCCAATCGATGTATACGCGAAATGTGACATATGCGTCGTAGAATAAATAATCCGTTTTATCAACCAATTGATTTTACAACATAAGACATGATGTATGCTCGGACATTCCATGATTTTGTTAAGAAAGACGACCTTAATGTGAACGAACCATCGATACTAAACAGGAAACTGGGAACTTGAGAACTCGAGATCAAAAAAATGTTTTCACATCGGGAACGACCGAGTTCACTTTTCTTTATTTCCTCGAATATATCTTCGTTCATCCTCACGGTTGCCACAACCATTCTCCTTCTTTCCTTTCACTCTCATCACGGCGCGATCGTTGATGGATCATCCTCTCAAAATTCTGCTGAATTCATCAGAACCAACACGTATGATACCATCATGATGATGAATAGTGCCATGATGATGAAAACCCTCTCCGCAAGTATTCCTTCCTATAACTTTACTTTTGGTGGAAGACTCACTACCACCGACTTGTTACAACAAATTATGGCTTCTAATAGAAGTACTAGTGGCTCTTCTCGGGAATCAGCTCTCGCAACTATTGCTTCTCAATTCTATGCATTCAGACTTCCAGTCCGATTTTCTAATAATTTAAATTCAAATGTACTCTCGGAACGTATTGAAGTGATTGCCTTTGATAAATCTAATGGTAATATTTATCTCATCGTGAATAGTTACAATGTAGAGTCATACTTTTATGGAAAGAATGCTTCTTCAAGCGGTTCTGATAGTACTATCTATCCATTGTTTTCGGAAATGATGTCTCCCTATTTCCCAACTGCTTTTGATGGCAAGAGTTTTGTATTGATTTTTGAGCCCAATGGTTATGCCAATATTTTGAAACAGAGTGATAATGCAACTAGTTGTCGAACGGTACTTCATATGCCATCTTTTAAAATGTTTTCTCCGGTGAATGTGAGAAATCAATTCGTAATTTCCAATGTTTATGGAATGGGTGGAATTCAAGTGATGAATAAGGAAAGTGGGGAATGTCTTACTTTCAATAATGAAGGATATCTCAATAATTTAATGGCAACATTTAGTGCATGCAACAAGACGAATCCAAACCAATTATTTGTTTGGACAGGTGCATATTTGGTTCCAAAATATCCAACCAATGACAATATGTATTATGCTCTGAAAAGAGATTTTGCATTTGGAACGTCATTCTTACCATTTTCATCGGGATTTCGATATATTCGAATGACCATGCAATTTGTGACACCAGCCAATTATGATCTTGTTCGTTCTGATAAGATTTTGAATTTTACAGACTCTAACATTGAACAATTTTATAAGGAAAATACGCTTTTAATTGACGACAATTTGAAGGGAAACATTACGGCTCTAATTTCTCAAGCGCTTAACTCGAGTATTATTTCACAACTGGCTTTCAGGTGGTCTGGTGCAAGATCCATTTCAATGCTCTGTTCGATGAACCTTGTTGCTTTGGCGACAGTGATGGTGGCATTGCTGGTGTAACTTCACTCCGAACTGAATAGGATCAGAAAGCCAAATTCACACAACATGTTTTTTGAAATATTGTAATAATTTATGCTACATAGTTGTACTTTGAACGACTTTCTGTGGAACGTTCCAAATATTCTCTTTCGATCAAACTTTCAATACGTTTCTTAATCATGTCTGGCGATGGCATAAATCTTTGTTGTAATTGTTTGGTGACTTCAATGACAAGATCTCTGTGTTCGAGAGTCTTTCTTGCCTTCATGATACGGACAATAGCAGCGTCCAACATCCACTTTCGTTCTTCATCGACTTTTTGTTTGGTTTCTTCTTGTTGTTCCTTTGTTTCCTTCACAACAACAGGAGAAATTTTAACCTTAATCAATTTGCTTTCAAAATCGTTGTTAACTGTGAATACAGAGTCTTTCGTGAGGGTCTTATCGGAGCTGTTGGTCAATAATTTTTGATGGGTTGCAGTTTTAACTGTTAAGGCCATAATATTTCTCTTCAACTCGTTCATAGGGATCTTGGTTTGTTGTAAAATGTCACCGTATGAAAGAGATTCCTTTTCGTTAAATAACAAAAGAATGATCATTTGGAAAGTGGAAACGTTGAGTTCATACTTCTTATCGTAGCCGTTGGCCTTCACGTCGCAAGTTCCCATGTTGAATTGCCAAGTAAGCTTTCTACCAGTGTGTTCGTTTGTGTAGAATTCTTTGAAAATATTGGCTGCCTTGTCTACCAACTCAGGAACAGTGACAGCGATCGATTGGGTAACTGGCCAGTAACCAGTAGTCAAAACTTGCACGCTCAAATCTACTGGAGGCTTCTTGTTAGAATAACGTTCGATATAATTCTTAAATGACTCGTTTGTTTCTCTGCTCAGTCTCATATCGGTAAACATTCCTTCTAATTTTGTTGTGAATTGATAACCAAATTCTTGCTTCAATTTAGCAATGAAGGCCTTTTCAGCATCATCGGATTGAGAACGTTGGTTGAGCAATCTCTTTGCCAAGTGGGTCTTGTAATACTTTTCAAAGATGTCCTTCTCGCGCAAGTGTCTAAACAAGGCAATAACTTGTTCAAAGAGAACATCAAATTCAGATTCGTTGATTTGTGTTTTGCCCTTCTTCAACTTGCTGTCAACATAGAGAGACAAATATTCAGGAAATCTCTCGTTGGCGTTAATCACATCATCGAAAGCCTTTTTAACACATGTTTGGAACTTGGAATCTCTCATGACATTCTTACCCTTCTTGATTGAGAAGGCACGAACCAGAAGATCTTCATACTTTTCTTTCAAAACAATCAAATCGGCGATAAAATCAACAGGGTTTTCTTCCTTTTCCTTATCCTTGACAATATGGTAACCTTCGCTTCTACAAAAGTTTTCCACTAAGTCCACACATGGATCCAATGCACCCTCAACGAGAGACAATACATCAAAAACGAGACGTAAATCATCAACTCTCCATGTTTGCAGCATGACAATACAGCCTGATCCTTCTTTTTCAATAATTCTATGCTTGAATTTGTCAATCATGACATTCTTTAAAACAGTTTCAATCTTTGGTTTTGTGTCAGGATCCATACATCTGTCAACTCTGTCTCTTTCTTCCTTTAAACGTTGTGTAACCTTCTTAAGATAGTCGGTTGCAGTAGATGATTCAAAGTAATCATTAGCCTCCTTAGTATAGAATTGTCTGCTTTCATCCAAAAATTTCTTTTCAAAGTGAGTTTCATAAATATCCTTCTTTGAAATTTCAATCATCATTTGGGTAAGACTCTTCATCAAGAAACGATCTGCGACAACTTCACCACATCTGTCCTTGTAAATAATATCCATAATCAATCTTTGAATTCTTTCGAGTGTATTCTTGTGGAAAACTTCTTGTCCAAAAAGTTTAATACCGAGCTCATAAACGGGTGTCTTTTTGTATTGTTTCACATAGTTTCGATCCATATACATGAGAATGTCTCTCACCATGCTTACGGAAGTTCTGTGTTTTTCCCATTGTCTCAAAAGTTCTTTGAGAAAACCTTCATCGGTACATTCCATAATCTTTTCTCGAACACCTTGAATATATTGAGAGAGCTTTGATCTCACTCCCTCATAGAGGGCATCTCCGTTCTTGTGCAGAACGATTTGATAACCCGATCTGTGTTGTGTGCAAGAACATGTTCACATGATGACACAAATTGAGTGGTGATGAAT
This sequence comes from Naegleria fowleri, assembly GCF_008403515.1. Lineage (NCBI taxonomy): Eukaryota > Heterolobosea > Eutetramitea > Acrasida > Naegleriidae > Naegleria > Naegleria fowleri. Next base: position 162,883 of record NW_025407995.1, on the reverse strand, counting down.
TCATTTGGAAGATGAGTCATTAGTGTGTACACAACAATAGCATAGTAATAGCACAGTGATAGAAGCACCAAAAAGTGTTATTCGTTGTTCCATATCAAAATGGAAATTTAAAGTTCATCAATAGGAAGCGAATGGTTGTTCATGAAGGAATTGATAAGAATAAACGAAACAACAGACAAAATACCCAATAAAACCTACGTATAGAGTACTTGGAAAGATAATGATGAAGCATTCTCTTGATAGATCTGATCAATGGCGCTGATAATCTTTTCCAATTTATCATCAACATCACTTTTGCCCATTTGTCCCTTTCTTTGGATATAACCTGGGATCACTAATTTACCTGATCCTCCCAAAGGAGCCTTGTTTGTACCACTCATATTGATCTCTTTATAATGATGATGATGAAATTACTATTATTTTAAATAATAATATTTTGTTTCCTGATGAAGATGATGATGGCACACAAAATAAAACTACAACTCTATCGGGAGATCCACACACAAAAAATCTCGTTGATAGAGAGAGGAATACGAGGACGGATTGGAGGATGCGATAGAGAACAACAAATTCAACTTGGGTTTCTTCTACTGCAAGAGAGATTGTTTGGGTTGTTGTTGTTGAGCCAAAGCCAATTTTTTCAAAATGTAAAAACTTTATTTTTAAATTCTGAACTTCTCGAGTGCACTCTCGGAGAGTTCATCTTTGAGCTTGAATTCATCATTTTGCGAAATGTGAAGAATTCAGAAGAGCACACCACCTTGTTACAACAAGATTATGAGGAAAGGAACCTCAAAAAATTCTGTCGAAATATTCCTTACATCATGATGTTGATGGATCGTGTTGATGGGATGGTTGGCAGGTTTGATGGACACACAAAATTCCTTCACTTAACCTTAAATGCCACCTTTCATTGTCCCATCAAGTCAAAAAAAACAAAACTTCAACTCTCCCTTATTTCATACTTCCAAAGCACTGATTTTCATCATAACCATTCGAAATCACCATTCCCTCACAATGCAACATCCCATTATGAATTTATTTCCTTCGCCATCCAACGCTGAGAGTCAAGAAAAGTCTCTGCCCACCACAGATTCAATTTTTCATTCAGATACACCAAGCTTTGGAAATGCCTCAACCCTCACAGCTCCCGAATCGAATCTCTCCTGTGATCATTCCTTTCTCTCTCTATTCAATGAACGTGAAACGTTTGCCTTTGAAGATGCTAACTTGACCACTCATTATCAGACAACACCACAATCGAACTTACTTCAAACCTTATCCGGTTGTCATAATCATCATCTTTGGCCCACTCCATTGCCATCATCATTATTTGCATTAGATTTTCACACTTCGTATTCCTTTGACTCAGTTTTTAATTCGAACTCGGAACTCGGCGAGGACGACAACTCTCCTCTATGGAATACTTCTTCAAGATTGTTGATTGACTTTCCTTCGAGGGAGATGATGTTTCCTTCTCCTCTCTCATTGAATACCATTCCTTTGAAACCCTATAGAGATCAAAAGATCTTGATGTCAGCTGCAAGCACAAGTTCATTGAATCCATCCAAGCTTGAAATGACACAACCAACTCTGGAATCCATTTCCAAGAATATAGAAACCTTACTGGAAGAGTCCTGGAAAGTCAATGATGTTACATTCATGAAGGAACTCAAGCGCATCGAGAATGATGTACGATGTGCACTCATTGTGAAGGAACATATGAAGAATAGCAGTCGTAGAGGTAGTAGTTGCAGCAGTAGCAGTAGTAGTAACAACTGTAACCCCACCAGTGCGAGTAATAGCACACAAAATACTTCCTATTCTTCTAAGGAATTGACCATTAAGGAAATGAAGAAAGAGGAAGAAACCAACAATACCAATGAAAGACAAATATTGACTCGATCACAATTAGCCAAGATCACTCAAAAGAAACCATCCACTACAGCCTCTTCGTCGTCTTCCAGAAAGAACTCTTCTTCCATTGTCAGGGAATCCTCCTCCTCCAAGAGAAAGAGAGAGCCCTCCGTCCTCCACTCCAAACGGAAACTCTCCCAAACGAAGGAAACTCATGACGACTCTAAAACAGAGGAAAGTAGCTCGGATCATGATGATGGTAGTGGGAATGAATCGGATTCTGACTTTGATCCAACCATTGCTTCAGGCCAGGGATCTTCAACGGACGACGAGGAGGAGACTGAAGAGGAGGAGGATGAATCCAAGTCTTCTTCCTCGACAACTACTTGCAAGAGAAAGGTCAAGAGTGAAAGGAACAGAACAAGTGTTGTTGTTGCTTCTTCTGCTGATTGTTCCTCCTCTTCTTCAGCATCACCAGCCACAAAGAAGAGAAAGAGAACCACCTTTGCGAAAGCAGACATTGCACTCCTCACGAAATGGCTTCATTCTCACTCGAGTAATCCGTATCCTACTGATGAAGAAAAACAAACTCTCTTAAAGAGTGTGAACATGACTAAGGAACAACTTGAAACATGGTTTGTGAATAATCGAAAGAGATTGTTGCCACAGCACAAGTATGTTCGTAAAACGCCAGTGAGAGTGGAGAGTGAGACGTTTAATCAACGATTGTTGAAACAAATGGAGAAGGAAACAGGTTCAAAAGAAACGAAGAAGAACAAGGTATGAGAGGGAAAAATCAAAATTTCAGAGTTCTTTCGGATGATATTAATACATCATCTCATAGCTCTAGAATGATGATGGTTGCAACAGTTGTAAATTAAATAGTGTGTAACGCTAAAGTGTCTTTGTTGTAGAGCGACCTCTTTTTTGAACTCTAAAGGTTTTGTTTATGTTCTCTCGTGTGTCTTTTCTGATGAACTCGTCTTGCAGAGATCTTTCTTCTTTGACACGCTCATGAGGAGTAGTCTCAAGTGTGTCATGAAGTGTCCAACAAAGATTTTATCGTCAATAAAGAATTATAAAAATGAGCGACGAAGAAGGGGAAGAGATTTTTCTGTCTGTCCGAATTCATGACTTTCATTCACAGGTGTAAGTAGTTTTATATTCATCAAGGACTGTTTTCCCAACAGATGCGAATGAATGAAATACGATTTTTTGAAAAATGATGATGATGATGAAATTAATATCTATAACATGTACATACCGATATGGATATTATTCAATCATGATATCAATAATTGACTCGCGTTCGTGAATTACATGAAATTATAATAATTATAGGAAAGAATTTGAACAAATTAATAGCTCTACAGATCCTAATTCATTACTTCAAAGTTTATGTACAAAAGCCTTGTCGGGAAATCTTGGCCAATCCACTATTCGCTCCATCATTTGGAGAGTTTTTCTCGGAGTGTTGCCACTCACTGATCGATTTGGAAAGGAACATTGGATAGCGAAAATAAATTCTGATCGTTCACGATATGAAGAGCTTCTCAAGAAGCATGAAAACGATCCAAGAAAAATGGCCAAAAATTCTGCAACTTTTTCATCCGAAGAGGAAGTAGATGTGACTTTTTGTGATCCACTCTCACAATCACAATCTGTAGGTGTCATTGTTTGTAATATGTTGAATGGAAGTTTTAACTTTGCAATTTCTTTTTCCAAATTCATCAACGAATTTAACACATACAGAACCCATGGTCCGAATTCTTTGAAAATTCAGAACTTGAAAAAACAATTGTACAAGATTTGAAACGATTGTATCCAGAATATCCATTTTTCAGAACTGAGGAAATTCAAAATTTACTTAAACGAATGCTCTTTGTATGGTCGAAAGAAAATACTGACCTTTCGTACAGACAGGGCATGCATGAATTACTCTCTCCCATTCTTTTAGTTGTGTACAGAGATGCTCAAAATATTGAAAATTATAAGGTATGTCAGTATGAAATCATGCAAATATGATGATGTGACACTTTTTTTTCAATATGACATGCCATTTCCACTTTCACAAAAACTACCAGTATTTATTGCAGGAAAATCCTGAACTTAATTTGCTCATGAAATTATTGGATCGCAATTTTCTTGAACATGACACCTACTGTTTGTTTGAAAAATTAATGACCAAAATGAGAGAATACTTTATTGTCGGTGAAAGTCCTCAAGGAAGATCGTTGCCTAATATTTCTACCAAAGGTCCTCTTGATTCAGGACTACTCATGACCGAACGAAAAATGGACCTCTATGAAACTCCAATTTTCAAAATTTCCAACAAAATTCAAAATAATCTCCTCGAGAAAAAAGATCCAGAATTGCATCGTCACTTGACCAAAATGTGTATTGAACCTCAAATTTATTTAATTCGATGGGTCAGATTACTCTTTGGGAGAGAGTTTCACATTGATGATGCCATTATTTTGTGGGATGCAATTTTCTCTGATTGTGGTGGATTTAGATCTGAAAGTCTAATGTCACCATCCGATATTGATCTATCATTGGTTGAACACATTTCTGTAGCCATGCTACATTTCATTAGAAAACATTTACTTTCTTCGGATGCAAGTTATTGCATGAAACGATTGATGAGATATCCACCCGTTGAGGATGTACATATTTTTGTCGAGCAAGCACTTGAATCACGTGCAAGACCAACAAGTTTATTGCCGTCTATCTCCATGACAGATCTCAACAATAGTCACAATAACCATAATAATAGTAGTAATAATGGCATCAATAATGGAGGAGCAACTGTCATTCCAAAGTCTCTCTCAAATCCAACACTGGACACAAGCTCATTATTTCCCAGACTTACCAAAGACGTTCCTGTCACCGAGAGAACCATTAAACCTTCACGAAAGCAAGAAGGTACTCCCAAACACAAGACCAGCAATAGCATTTCAGGAAAGCCCAAATTTGGGAGCCCTTGCTAAACAGTTGTTTCCATCTTCATCCAAGCCAAAATCAAAGATGGTCACACCTCTCAACTCTCCTTCACCCTCCATACATGCCATGGCAACATCACATCATTTCTATTCATCTGAAGGCCATGAATGGGTAGAACGAGAAAAGAAGTTGGGAGATGTTGTGGATGTTGTTTTGAACGTTTTACAAAACATGGCACTCGAGTAAGTAATGCCATTTCAATGATTTCGTTCTAACCAAGATGATCATTTCTGTTCTTATTCACCTTATTTCATGGAATCTTTGTATTTAATTATTCATGACATATGAAAAATTATTTCATAATTCATTTAACTGACATATATAGTGCCAAGCTGGACGAAGAGCGGTTGCTCATGTCAGTGGCAGAGCTTAAACATGTGAGAGATTGTTTAAAATTTCAATTGCCCTTCCAAGACCGAGGTACGTTAAAATATATTTGTGTGAATTTTTGAGTATTCGAATACTTTGATTATCAAACCACTCACGATAGAAATTGATTGGATCGCCAAACGATTAAAGTCACCTCGAGGATCTGAAGAGGAAGATCATGTATCATCTTCCACCTCACTCTCAACAAGAACAACAAATAACCATCCTTCATCTGTTTCAGATGAAGAAGAAATTAAAAAGTCTCTCGGTACTTTTGTGGAGATTGATTTTCACGAGTCACCTCCACCTCCACCACCTTCCAAATCATCGACGGTAACAACAAGTTCTTTTTTAGAACCACACGATTTCAAATCAAATCATAGTTCTTCGTCATCCTCACAACACAAAGAACAAGCGACAAAAACAGACACGAATAACACCAATAGCGGTGAGATTGTTTTCCATCCTCTTTTGAAATAAATTGAATAACCCTGACATTCCAAGTGACACACCCAGTGTGAAAGATAACAAAAGAAGAAAAAATGGCGCAATTTGCAATCCCTCATTCCGAGAGAGTCTTTTTCTTGTTGATGCTCTCCGTTGTACTATTAACGGCAGGGATGCTGTTAGTAGTATCGTGTCTGGAGATTCATGCATCGTTCCTCATTAAGACGGAATCCTCATCATCATCTTCTCTTCGGAGTTTCAATCATAACAATTCCAATGAAGTAACGACCGCAGCACTGAGAGTCTCAACACTCGCGAGTTCCACCAACTCTGCAGATTCAACAGTAGTACTCTTACGATTTTCTAATTGTAATCATACAGACCATATCATGTTTGGCATTGTTCCACTCAATGAAACCAATACGCTTTTGAAATTCACCAATCCTCAATTTCCTTCTAATTTTGCATGCTCCACTATTGTACTTTCTCAATTTTATGACATTCCTGAGAGATATCAACAAAGTTTTTTCGCAAAACAAAAGGAAGTGAGATTAAGTCCAACGGGAATTCAATACAATTTATGTGAAGTGATTGGAAACTATGAAAAACAATTACAGAAACAGAGAGGAATTATGAATTGCTCGCAATTGTTGTGTGATTCTGATATTCAAAATGTTGTCACTATTGTTGATTCATTGACTAGAGGAAATACTTCATTGGTTGATTGGATTAATTATTGCAGGTACTGTAAATCAGAAGGAATATCAGAGGTGTGTTTACGATCTCCGAGTTCTGGAGATGCTCAAGTGAGAGCCATGTTGCAGTCATTTCCTACAGGTTTGCAATATTGTGGAATGGACATCTTTGGATTACCCTTTTTAGTGAAGACTAATCAAATCACTCCTCAAACTTCCTTATTGACCTATTTCAGTAATTACTCATATCTTTGTTATTGTCCTGCCTTGGATACTTTTGCATTTTCATGTAGCACGGCTCTCATCTCCGACGATCCAATTCAACTGTATTTTCAAGTTGCTGTTTTGGTGCTTGCCTTTGCAGTTCTAGTATTTGTTTTCTTTATCCCAAAATTATGGAAACTCTTCAAAACGCGTTCTGGAAGTTTCATTACAAGTTGTTGCGTCATGTTGACTGCTGCACTTACCCTTGCACATTCCTTGATTTCGATTGTGGTCCCTCCACCTCTTTCCATAACCATTTCAACACATTTACAATATTTTGCATTGATCTCAATATTATATAGTGTCTACTCTTGGTTATTGGGTTTGTATCGATTGATTTCATTAGCAAAGGATCGACAAGCTCCAAAAAGTTATTATGTGATTCATGCTTTTTTGATATGTGTGTTCTTGGCAATTGGAGTGGTTACGTCAGTCGTTATTGCAACTCAGAACGACGAATCCAAGTTGTACCTATTAATTGCTGAAGTTTGTTTGGGGGTAATTGTTGCTGTGTTTTTTGTAGTGGGATCGGTGTGGGCTTACGTTGTCATGAAGAAAATCAGTGATGTGAATTTGATGAGAACAGATGTAAGTGGTTGTTTTTCACTCTGTTTTGTTCGTTGTGTGTAATAATGTTGGTCAAATTTGTATGTACCCATATTGGTGTGCATTGTGTATGCATGAATTGCAGTTTGTAAGATTTGTACTCTATTCCACATTTGTAATCATAGTATTTTCAACATCATTCCTACTCGCGATTATATTTAATAGTAGTAATCCTTCTTTCGCAGCCGTGTGTGGTTCGATTGGAAGACTGGCCACGTATGCCCTGTTTGTAGCAGTAGTTTATGCTGATTTTGATCAAAATGAATTTAGGGAATTCTATGCTGCTTGCTCTAAATTTGTGTACAAGTGTGTAAAAAAAGCAGGTAAAGAAGACACACAAAAAGAGAGGAGAAAGCTCTAGTAATTCCAGCTATAATGACTCTTCGAAACTATTGAAAACTGAAGAATATTCATCTTACCAAGAAACTTCAGGTACTTCATGGGTGACTATGGATTCTGCCAGTGTTAATGCAGATATTACAACAAGTAGTACCTCCAAATGAAATAATTAATTGAATAATGATTGTTAATTACTCCAAAACATTGGAGGAAATAATTTCACAAAGAGATATCAAGCCTCGTTGTTCGCTGTTCGTTTCCAGATATTTCTGAAGAGGGGAACTCAATATTGAAAAGAAACACACAGCAAGTGGATGGTCCGATGAACAGCTGTTTCAAATGAATGGTGTCACAAACGGTGACGATATTATAATTTTCTCTGCAACTCACGAAAAGGCTACTCACCTTCTGAATGATTTGGCAATAAACATTAAGGTAGAAAGTAAATGTTGCTCATTTTTGTGATGATTCGTGACATGGTTTAACGTGTGTCTGAGTTCATCCATTTGTTTGCGATAATGATGTCCTCTTTCTGTGCTTCCATTAAGAAAATCAGACAAGTGTTTCAGTGGGAAGTTTTCGAGAATGGTTTGTTTGAAAAGCACTCTCCTTCCATGGCCCTCAAATTTTTGAATGAGAAAATAGGCGGCGAATGTGTGGTGCAAAAGTAAATCCTGAAATAATGAATGAACAGACGAGGTAGTGGTGATCAACAATACGTACATATTTGTTTCTTGCAACATACCAGAATAGAATTGTAAATTTTCGCATAATCTAATTGTAGGAAATGACCAATTAAATTTCGTATTTTGTCAACAATGACATCATTGGTGGTAACATCAGTTTCATGGGTGGCATTCATTTCTTGATTTAGCCAAGCAATAATTTCCATCGAAAATGTGAGGCATCCTTCAACTATGTCGTAAATGTTCCCTTGGTGCGTTATTGAATCATGCAAATTATTGCAACTCGAGATCACAGATTTAAAGATCAAAAATTCCAGTGCTAAGCACAAAATGAGAGGAGTGCCGCTATAGAGCAGTATAGTCCCAAAGTGCGAAGAAATATCATTCCAAAATGGATGAGAATACAAATCGTCACTGAATGAATTTTGAATTTGACTGATTTTCTTCCATACGGTATATGAACTGTATAAATATGACTTATGAAATCGATCTTTTAGAGCTTGTTCGTCATTTGTTGGGTGTATTCTGTTCAGAAAATGATTTTTGCAGTTGTATGCAACGGATCGAATGGAATTTAGGCACAGATTGAAATAATTATAAACCGAATGGCCATTCTCCGTTTCATTCTCCTTTGATTGATCGTGCAGGTGTTGAAAAAGCTCCTTCACTAACTTTTGGGCAACATGTATAGAAATATGACTGGCTCTATAAACTTTCGAGAATTTGATAAACTGTTGAATGAATCTGTCTGTAATATCATTGGCATCATTTGTCTCTTCCAAATTTTTAATGGTCCAATAGTGATCAGGATTATTCTCACACACAGAAATTAAATATTTCAAATATGGGTTGCATTGTTTGTGTTGTTGTAGCAAAGTGCTCACTATCTTAAAGGAGAGTATCAATTGAATTCTCTCCAAGAAGGATGAATATTTCCTAAACTGCTTGAACGAATATAAGAGGTGTCTCCACCATGTCTGCAGAACCTGCACATGATTAGAAATCTTTTCAATGCAAGGAGTAATGGTCAAGAGTAGGGAAGTCTTCTCAGTAGGGCTCATGATTAAAAATGTCTCTTCGTGAGATTTACTTCTCTTCATTTCAAAATTATGAATGGAATTCAAAATCACAACATGCAATATCCTCAATGGTGTAAGTACTTGTTTCGTAAAAGAATAGAACCATTTCATGAGTAAATTTAATTTTCTTGTAGGTGTCATCTTGGTGATGGCATAAAATTCAAACACTAATTTTCCAAATTTTCTTTTCAATAATTTGCCATCCATCAAGAAATTATTAATTATTGTGTACTTCTTGGAAAGGAGTTCCACAATTCTCTCATGGCACTCGTCGATTAAATTCAAGGCTATTCTCATCATTTTGTTGCAACAATTCGTCTTTGAAACCTGTTGTTGCCTTTCTTTAACATCATGGAGATTATCTTTGTAATAAATACGGTTTCCATGGCTATTCCGATGATGATGAGAGGGATCATTTAGGACAAATGTCCCATACCATAAAGCCTGTTTCAAATGAATACTCAGTACATGAACCCATCGGGAAGAGTCCATCATTGTTGCATCATGATCATCCATCGGAGTATAATTATCTTGAAGACCTTCTTGTCGTTTCCTTAGAACATGATGTTGATTCATAGTAAAGATGATCAATACATTAATAATTCTTTTTTAATTGAAATACATTAATAATTATTGAAAATTCCGAGCATCTGGTGGCTTCATTCAATCAAAATTGCTATTTTTTTAAACAACCAAAAAAAAATAAGTTTCGTGTTCATCATCATCACACACAATGGCACACGCTCTCGATAAAGCTCTCAAATTCATGACGGCAGCAACCTTTGCCGGAACTGGTGTGCTTGCTCTCGGATTGTCTTGCTTGTATACAGTCGACGGAGGAGAGAGAGCAATTTTGATGGATTATGTCGGAGGAGGAATTCGTGATGATTATGTGGCCGGAGAAGGCACACACTTCAAAATTCCCATCATTCAGAAACCCATCTTCTTTGATACACGAATTCGTCCAAGAGAAATTTCAACCAAGACCGGAACCAAAGATTTACAAACAGTGAATATTACATTGAGAGTTTTACATCGCCCTATTATTGAAAAACTCCCATTGATCTATAAAGAGTTGGGAGGAGATTATGATGAACGTATTCTTCCATCGGTGGGTAATGAAGTGATGAAAGCTGTGATTGCTCGATACAAGGCCGAGGAGATTATTCAACGAAGAGAACAAATTTCAAAGGAAATTCAAAAGATGGTCCGAGATAGAGCCTTACAGAAATTCCATATTGATTTGGTGGATGTTTCCATTACTGATTTAAGTTTCAGTAAGGAATTTACAAGAGCCGTCGAAATGAAGCAAGTTGCTGAACAAGAGGCTGAAAGACAGGCCTTTATTGTCGAAAAGTCGAGATATGAAAAGGATGCAGCAATTATTTTGGCAGAAGGTGAAGCTAAGGCAGCTGAAATGATTTCTCAAAGCCATGCAACAATCCGGTTCTGGACTCATTGAGCTGAGAAAGATTGAAGCCAGTAAGGAAATTGCTAGTACTCTTGCCAATTCCAAGAACATTACCTACCTTCCAAAAGATACTCCTTATTTGATCACAAAATAATAATAATAAACAAGAGAATGAACTTTCTAGTGTCTCTCAATCAACCCAATTCAACCATGCCGTGTAATCTCAAACGAGTCTTTATAGGGAAATTTCATGAACTCTTATCTCATGGTGGAAAACGGAGCTTTGTGAATATGATGTTGACAGAGTTCAATCATTTCCAAGCATGGTTTGTCGTTTCCTTGATTTTCATTACTGAACTCTAGAAACAGATTTAAAGCAGAATGGTATTGTTTTTCAAACAATAATTGACAGGCTTGATTGTACTTTTGCCACTTTTGCTTTTTCTTTTGATTTTCCAACTCGTACATCCATTCATCTGCTTCTTGGTTTGTACTATCACCAATTTCATACAATTTTTGTGGAATGTTTTCACTTCTTCCCAAGTGCATGGATGAATACTCATGGTCAGAAACTAAATGAATATCTCCCACATAACGTGAATGATATTGGCAGTGGGTTTTGTGTTGAATGCCCTCACTAACTATGATTGAAATATCTAATTGATGAGCTTTTTTAACCATGGCCTCTAAATTATATTTTGCACTTGAAATAATACTAAAGGTCTTGAGGTCACGAGTTCCCACATTTCCTACAAGGCATTCCTGTTGAGTGAGTGCAATTCTAATTTTTAAGGCTTCTATTAAGGTCAATAGTTCATCATTCTTCATATGGGACAACCATTTCTTGGTTTTGAGAGACTCTATTCTTTCCAGTAATAGTTTTGAAGCCAAAACACCCTTTTCTTGATGATTTGCATGCTGAATGGAAGAATTAAAAGACATCATGAAGGAGTCGTTTTCAAAGTGACCAAGCAATCCTCCAGTGATTTTCGATATTGTATGGACCTGATCAAACACATCGGACAACATGTGAATACAATCATTTGGATTTTCCATTCTTGAAAGAACATCTGAGAAACCATCGAATACCATGTGGAGGAGAGTCACTTTTTTCTTTTCCAAGTACAAGGAGAACATGTTTAAAGGATTTCGTGAATGATGCTGCTTTTGGACAGAAGTATTTTGTGTGGAGCGACTACTTGACAACGAAACAGATGACACGGAAGATTTAGTTGAGGAATGGGTCGATAGTTGTTGTTGTTGTTGCTGTTGTTTCTTGTTGTTTTCTGTTTGATGATGATGATGATCAGAGGTTGTAAAAGGTTCTTCCTCTGCATTCTTCTTGTCCAATTGTTGCAACAAATGAGTTGGAATGAAAGCACGATAAAGTTTGATCATGTGAGTCATGTCTAGAAATTGTTTTTGCAATTCTCTGTGATTTTTGTATTTAGTGTATCCAAGCACACCGCCACCATAGTGTCAATAATGTGAATATTTGAATGTAACCAAACATATGTGAAAAAGATTAAATATGAGCGTTTTGTGTTGTTATTCTTGTTGCTTTACAACTTGTGAATTCCTTACCTGACTTCGTAAAATTTGCTTGGCTTCACCTCAATACCTTCGAGATCCATTCTCGAAATGGCTGTAAATTGATCGATCAGATTGTAAAAGGGTTTCACAATTTTCATGGATATCGCAATAGATAAGAAAATGGAAAGCAAGACAATAAGGATGGCTCCACACAGCGAAGACACCACACCAATAACAATGGTACCTAAATAATTCCATTTGGGAATGGCCATTACGAATAACCAATCAATTTTAGTTTCCGTACACATCCTGTACAGAGAAATATAATCAAAACCATCTTCAAAGGTTTGAATCTGGTTGCACTCAATATTGCTGATATTATCTTGTGCGTGTGCAAAGACAAAATTTACCACTTCGCGTGTTCTGTCTTCGTTGAGAGTTTTAATTGTTTTTCTTTCCACCGTGTCATCTGAAAGAGGGATGGCCACTTTAATCGTTGGATCATCAACTGTTCGAAATGTTTGTCGAAAATTGTAAGTCATGGTGAAAAGTCATGATGGTATGAACAATTAGAGTCATGGTGGTGGTTAGTGGACAACAAGTGTTCAAGAAATACTTACTTGCAACCACATAGTTGGTCTCTGTTTCAATAATGAAACTTTTTGATCCATGCACTTTTTGAGTTGCTTGAACCAAGAAATTCGAGAAACTTGCAACAGTGAAATCAAATGCCAAATAGTAATTGAATCGAGTCTTATTATTCATTGAAAAGCAATAAAGTAGTGTGATGAATGTATCATAATTTGGAGTCGTCACATCCACATAAGTTTCTGCAAATATTTGTTTCTTGGGATTGTCGTTACAAGTGTCAACTAAACTAGAGACGTCAAACGGACCCAACACCAAGTCTGGTGTGTTGTTTCTTTTGCAATAGTCATACAACTCGAAATCAGGATCACAATAGTAAAACTCTTGTCGGTCATTGGCAGTGTAATTAAATAAACAAGGTCCCTCAGCTGGATCATGGTAAATTCCAAGTCCATTATATTGATCGTCTCCAATGTAAACAGTTTGCACGAGTCCATTATTTTGCAAATCTTCTGTCACATAGGTTTGATACGTCACCTGTTCAATTTGACTTGCATTTGAAAAGTCTAAAAGTTTCAAGACTTGTCCTCTCATGACATAATGAGAATGTGTCAAATCCACAATAGTTCTTGACACCGAATTGATAATCTCACGAAATTCATTATCACGTTCCATATTACTCCACCGAATATTGGAAGGGAGTAAACTTGAGATCCAAACGGCAGACAATACAATCACACTCGCAAACACCACAAGGGACATTAATAAGATTATGCTACACTTGATGGATATCCTTCGAGATGAAGGATCGTTCGAGGAAAGGAGAAGAGACTGTTCTTCTTCTTCTTCTTCTTGTTCACCATACTTGGAATGGTCGAGAGAAGTGTTAGACCTGGTGTTGACGTTGTCGCCGTGAGGAACAATAACATTCTTCTTCACCATCATGACCTCAGATTCAGTTTACAGAAGGTTTGTTTTTTTGAGAGATTGCTTTGAAATAACGAATCTCATCAATAACTTGGTATTTCTCTCTCTTTATGTAAAGGCTGACAAACAACTCCGATCATCTCTGATGTGATCCGGTCATCATCTCTCCCTCAGTATCTTAATTCGGTTTGTGCTTATACAAATAAAGTAATTGCCAAAAAAGAAAAGAAAAGGGTGAGAGGATTGGCGTACATTATATCTCTCCCTATCTAAAATGCGTGCAAGATTTTATCAAAGAGTAATTTCTGAAAACTAGTTCCCAATTTCTCCACAAATTGAAACAATTCTTGCTTTATGGAAAGGCCATCTTGATCTTCCGAGTGAGGATTATGTTCCACTCGAGTTAATTGTAAGGTATAGAAGGATTTGTACTTATGGAGAGAACCTGTCCAGTTTCGTCATCTTCCACATAAGATTCCTCTCGGATCAGTTCGTTTCTCTCTCGTAAGGTGCAAATATAACGATGGAAGAAGAATTTATCCTCCTCTTTAGGGTAGTTTATGGGTTTTTTGCTCTGAAAACGACTATCAATAATTACATGTATTGTTCCTTGTTGTTCATCTCTGAGAAGGAAAGGAAATCATCCAAAACAACAAAATGTTTGGTTTTCAATTCGGAAACAATAAAATCTTCTCGATGCGTCCAATTAAGATTTTATTGTTTCCGAATTGAAATGGTGATGAAGGTGTTGTTGTCGTTGTTTCTTTTGTGTTGTTCAAAGAGAACTCGAAACAAGAAAAAATGTTGAAATTATGTTTGAATTTTCGAACAAATAAACGCATGGACAGTGATAAAAAAAATGTTGAAATTATGTGCAACGACAACATGGATCAACTCCACCAAAACATCCAAGAACAAGCTTTCATTATTCACCACAGCACAACTTTTAAAGAATAATGCTCGTTCTTCATGTATTAATACCAGCAAGAATTTTGGAAAACTTTACTTGATCATGATGAAAAAAGACTTTTCGGAAATTGAATTATTTCGTGCTTATCATTCCCGTCATCTTCTTTTACAGAATTCCAACAACGGAATGAATGAAAATGTAGCCCAACAACAAGACTCTCTTCTAATACCATCATCAAACAAACATTTAAAAACAAAGCTTGATGAAATCATGTTTTGGAACAAGCTTGAGGACTATTTCTCACCCAATTCAAAACTTGAGGAAGTGTTTGTAAAGGTTACGCTCAGTAAGCCTTCCATAGAAATTCCTTCTCACACCACCACAAATTCCGATGATGAACAGCAACTTCCAACGAAGCAATTAATGATCAACAAGGTTCAGGTGAGACCCATACAATTATTGAAAGAAAAGAAAAACAGCAAAAATTGTAATTCATCAACATCGTCACCATCACCATTGCATTACCAACTCACTCTATTTCATAAGGATAAAAAGGCCACTCATCAAAATATTCCATCAGCAGTTGAGGCATTCACAAAAATTAAAGACCTTCTGATCACGAATGGATATCAACAAGTACTAATTCAAACACCCTCTGGACACAATGTACAAATGATATTGAAATATACTAGCTCAAATAGTAGTGCTGAAAAGACAACTAGGATTGAGAGTGTCAAAATGGTGACATACATAGAAGAGGTTAATTCATGCACTCTTGACCAAGAAGCAACATCGTTAGTAATCATTGAACGTGAACACAACAGAAAAAAGCATTACATTCTGGAAGAGGGGAAAAGAATACCATTCCTTGTTGATCTTGGCATTATTCATCCTGAGTCTGGCAAAGTGCTTGCACCAAAATTTCACAAATTCAAACAAATGAATCACTTTTTAGAAATCTTCAAGGATACGATTCCAATGAGTGTCATTGAGCAGAAAGACACATTACGTATTGTTGATTTTGGATGTGGAAAATCATATCTTACGTTTTCTCTTCATCATTACTTGAAAGAAATACTAAAAATTGAAAACTTTCAAATTATTGGACTCGATCTCAAAGAAGATGTTATAGAGAAATGCAACGCACTTGCTGTTAAATATGACATGCAACAACAATTGAAATTTGTAGTGGGTGACATTCATTCGTTTGAGCTCTCGCCACACTTTTTTGATCAAAGACAAGACAAAACCTCTCAGGTGGACGTTGTTGTTTCTCTTCATGCATGCAATACAGCAACTGATAAGGCTCTTGCTCAAAGCGTTCGGTGGGCTGCAAAGTGCATCATTGCCGTTCCCTGTTGTCATCACGAAGTCTATCAACAACTCAAACATGTCAAGAACTTGCCCGAAGACCACTTATTGTTTCCACTGTTGAAACACGGCTCACTGAGTGAAAGATTTTGTTCTCTCTACACTGACAGTCTCAGATGTCAACTATTGGAAATTGCTGGATACAAGACTAATGTGATTGAATTCATTGAAACGGAGCATACACCCAAAAACCTAATGATTCGTGCCATCAAACATGCATGCACCTCAAACGAAATACAACAAGATTTGCTCATTCAAAGATATCTTAAACAAAAGCAAGGCCTGCCTGTCGAGATATCTTTAGAGGCTTTCATGCAACCCTTTTTTGAAAGATTTGAACGCAAAGCTGCTGAACGAATCGTTCATTGATTCGAGAATTTTGTCCATAGATATCCCGTAACAATCGTCACAAATCCATGAAAATTTTTTTTGCCTGATGAAAATGGATGGCAGCAGTGTTCCTTCGATGTGAAAAACACATCTGGAAGGCCACACTCGGGTGAACCACAAACATCCACATCACTGCAAGGCTGCTTTAAGCACTCGAAACAACACAGGTTGGAAACGGCCTCTACGTCAAGCAACCATCCACACATTTCTTTGACGAAGAAAAAACACCTTCAACAACACCACGCAGGAAGCGCTTGTTAACTCGGACGTCAGGTCATCCCGAGACCAGAACAAGAAAATCCAAATCATTACACATATTCGGATCTGTTGCTGCCCAGAATATCATCATCTCTGCCACAGAAGAAAACCGTTTCACACATCTGGACTTGTCACCTTTACGTTCCTTCTTGCCTGATTTAACACCATTTTTGTGTTGTTGATAGGTTATATGCATTTTGAGGCACAAAGCAGAGTCGTTGTCATTTTATGCTGCGATCAAGATCAGTCTTCCACTCCACAAGAAAGAAAACCTTGACATTCCATCATCATTCCGTTCCACCTCTCTTCGTCCACCTTCTTGCTCATCCCATACAATAACCTATCAAGCCCTCTTGTTGTTATTGTATATCTATCATCAAATTTCCCAATACATCTTCAATTCCTTCTTTGGATTATTCTTCGAATATGCTCTGTATGGACACTTCGAGAAAATACCAATCGGTCACTACGAGTAACAACAATAACAACAACACGACTCCAAACTCACAGAACTCTAAATCGACTGAAAACACTTCGACAATTAAACGTCCATCGTTGGCTAATCGAAAACCACCGCCTCCTCCATATTCAGACGAAGACAATTTTGAAAATGCCAGTAGCACAAGTACTCTCACATCAACATCCCCAACGACAAGCTCTCAATCATCAAGTTACTCACCTCCAGGATCAGTTCCAACAGCTTCAAAACCACCCTCCTCATCATCTGTGAACGAACCTGAGGTTGATGACTCGTCGGTTGTCAAAGAAAGGCAACAGAGATATGATCTGTTGCGTCTCCTCGAAATTGAAGACCAAGTTGATTCGCAACGACTGACTTGCACAGTGGAATTTGTCGATGATTACTTACTGAGAATATCACAACAAGTAAGAATCCCAAGATATGCCCACAAAAAACTTCCACCAAAACCTCCCGTTAATGCTTCTTCTCCCACCACAAGCTCTTCCTCTTCCTCCTCTCCAAGTGCCGATGATCAATTATTCAAGGAGTCAATTCCTACTTCGCAAAGCACCAATGTACTTGACCGATTGGAAAAAGTTGACACCACCACAGAAAAACCAATACGAAAATCTCTAGTTGCCAGTCGAGTGCTTGCCTTTCAAAATCCCGTAATTTCTAAAATTGCTAAACCAATAGTAAGACAACCTTTACGGAGTAGCGACACTTCATCCAGATCTGGCACAGCAAGTTTAGGTGGGACCGAATCGTTGTCACGTTCGAACCTCCTTGCTCCTCCTCCTGTTCCTCCAAAGTCTTTAAAGCCAAAAAGAGACCTCTCACCATCAACATCCGAAGATGTCACACCTTCATTATTTCAAATCCCTCAAAAGAATCCATCCCCCTTAAGTAGTGAAGAAGAATCAGCATCTAACTTACAAGCTACCTTTACCCCTGAACCAAAAATTCAACGCGAGAAAATCACCAAGAGAACGTGTGCTTGGAACTCACGTCATTGATTTTGTCACTCAATTAACATTTCCGAATCATTCTAATTGTTCTATTGTTCATTTAGCTGCAAAATATAATCATGTTGACATTTTACACTGGTTATTGGATTGTTGCTGTGATGAAACATGCCCACAAAGCCCATCCACTCCATCATCAGATTCCATGGAAATACAACATTCAAATAAGTGTATTTCTAGACAAAAGAAGCTGTGGAATCTCCAAGATAAGCAAGGAATGACTCCGCTCTATTATTCTGTCGCTGGAAACGATCTTGGACAGAAAACACTTGATACCTGCGCATTTTTGTGCAGTCAACCTGTAGTTCAAGAGAAACAACTTAATTTCTTAATTGACCCATATGGAAATTTACCAATCGTTCTCGCTTTGAAACGAAAGGACTTGGAATTGGCCGATATGTTACAATTATTTGGAGCGAAATTGGATATTACAGTCGGTATTGGTGTGCTGGGAGAAAGTTTACTTCATAGCTCCTTCCGAGATTGTGAGGTACAAGTGAGCGAATATATTATCAAAGCAATGCCAAGATTAATATTCAAAAAGAATCAAAGAGAAGAACACGCCTTGTTTGCTTGTCTCAGAGATTACAGATCCATTAATACTCACTCTTCGAATTCATCATCAAACTTTCTTGAACTAACTGAGAGAAAAACATATTCAGAGAGAAGACAAAGCAGTCTTGTCTTTACAAATACTGCTACCAGTCTTACCAACAACAACAAGTACTTTTTATTCTTAAAGCATGTTCTGATGAATGGAGAACAATTATTTGGAACCGAAATTTTTGAGAAAGCACTTTTAATGAAGAACGCATTTGGAAACAACATACTCATGCAAGCTGTTGCATTTAATGATGTGGATTCATTTAAAACCATTTGTCGATATTTGTTTGAGAGCTCTATGAAGAATGCAGAAAAACGCAAATTGCTGACGAGCTTGGCTCTCGACAAGGATCGAGATGGAAGAACCATTCTTCATTTGAGTATTGATTTTGCCATCAAAATGCTCTCTAAAAAACCTGAAGACTTTTTGGCATGGTCCAATGGATTCGAATGGCTGTTTGTTTGGCTTGAACAGAATTTCCTGTATCTTGCCGACAAAGTTCAATATGCAAAATCACAATCACTATATCATTTCCTCATGCAAAAAGATAATAGTGGAAAGACTGTGTTTGACATGGTTGCTACACAAGATGTCAAGAAAACTGAATGGAAAAACATCAAAGAAAGTCTTCAAGCTGCAGCGGATAAGTGGATTCATGACAGGTCTGTCTCTGGTACTGGAGCAGCTCTTGACCTTACTGAAACAACTGAAAAACAATCCTTGATGTCTCTGTTCAAAAACAAGATAAAGAAATCAAGCAAGTAGATCAGTGCCATGTGTGTTTGTCACCCTGACTAATTCATGGTCGCTCTCACCTAAACAATGGATAACTTACTTGTCAAATTGGCTGATTTACTCCCAATTATGACTAACCTTAAATGTACAACATGCTTGCAACCTTTACGCAAATTGATTGGAGTTCAAGTTCCATAACTATGAATATCTTTTTGTTCTTGAGAATTTTGACACAGAAAATGAACAATAAAAGAACTTCAACGAATGCAACAACCACTTTCACAATTCTTTCACTCAGCTCCTGAGGAATTGTTATGCGAAATAATACCTGTGATGCAACAACATTGAGTGTCTTACAAGAACCCAAACATGGAAACTTTATCACCATCAAATCTCGAAAATTACTCAAGCCAGGCCATTTCTATTCCACTACAACCTAAACGTATTCAGAGGTGGTATTGAGAAAAAAAAAATTAAAAATTTCCCGTCCAGCCAATTTTTTTCTCCTGGCTTGGGAGATCTCGTTACCTGTCACTCCCACCCCTGTATACGTTACTGGGGTTCTTATGTTGTAGTGATGGCAATATAAATTAGAGAAATATCAACCAGATATTACATCCAATGGATTTAAAGTAATGATGGGTGTCGAATCCTTGGACTTCTTTCCTCATCTCAAAGTAGTGGAGATGTTATCGCTTGGCAAGCTCATTCAAAAGGTTGTGCACTCATTACTGGCACAAAAGAAGTGGTGAGAAGTGCATGCAGCAGCTTTCGTAGTGAGACCCATCGACCTATTGATTCATCATCATCATTCGCTCGAGACTTTCAACAAGGTGATACAATATATTGTTGTGGAATTTGATTTCCGTGTGCCCCATGTGAAGGATAGTCATGTCGAACAACCAGCAACACGTTCAATTCGGAAAGATCCGATTTTCATTACTCCATACCGATCGGAAGGAGGTCCCATCCTCAGTGAGGGTGGTTCATCCATGTGGTGGTGGTGGTGGTGATGATGATGATCCAGATTCACTCGTTCCCTTGACACCTTGGTTGGAGTTTGGAGATGCTCGATTTGCACCCTATGTTCCTGCGTGTAGTGTGAATGAAGGTCAGAGTTTGACTATTCGACCCAATTATTATTACTAACAACATCATCGTTGAGTTTCAAGACAAGTCTGGAGTGTGAAAAGCTTTCAAAAAAAAGTTCGAATTAAAAAAATTCCAAAAAAAATGCCCACCAAACAAAAAACAAAACCGTCATCATCATCGTCCTCTAAAACGGATAAGCTGGTCGAGTTGGATGCTCTTGACCTGGGACCCACTACTGGTGGTTATGGAGTGGAAATCACTGGTGAAAAGAAAAAGAAGACTACTACATCTTCTCAAAAAAAAAAGGGACCACCTGCACCCTCCGAGCAAGGTATTGAAGTGCTCGGAAGGAAATATAGCAAGGTAGAGCTCATTGGTAAATTGTTGCAGTCGTCAGGAATTCAATGTATTCCTAAATCAATTCTGATGGAAAACGCAAAGAGAATACTTCAACAAGACAAATTCACGAGTCTATTACATGACTCGGAAGAACCAATGAAAGAAATTCACGGTTACAAGATGGGAACTAGGGCTTTTGAAATGTTGAGAGAACATGTTGATTATGAATTAACTAATTTAATGTACATTGCAAATGTTCTTACTGTTGCAAAAGGAAAAATTACTATTGGTGAAGGAGAAGTTCTTTTGGCTCGTCTTATTCAAAAACATCAACTGAGCTTGCATGGCAACAAAGAGGGCACACAGAAGGCTTTAATCAAATGTCAAACACCAAAATCAAGAGACACCATTGTTCTTGGTCAAGATGTGCACATTGACAAGATTGCAACAATTTTAGAGGAGGCCATTTCAAACAAACATCACGATCTTTCTGTTGGTGACTTGAACAGTCATAGGGTCGATGAACTGAGAAAGGCCATCAAAAATGCTGAACAGAAATTGTATAATGAAGATGGTACTAGAAAGGAGCCAAAGAAGAGAAAGAAGGAAGAAGTGAAAGAGGAAGAGGAAGAAGAACAAACTGAGAAAAAGAAGGAACCACAAACTAAAAAAACTAAAAAGTCAGAAAAATCTGCTGAGGAAAAGGCAACTGAGAAGAAGAAAGAAAAGACAGAAAAACCTGCTGAGGAAAAGAAGGAGGAAAAGTCTGAGAAAAAGGAAAAATCAGAATCTCAAAAGAAAAAGTAAATTATTAGGTCTGTCATCATATACCTTAATGAATCAATTTAAATAGATTGGATTTTGGGATTGAATGTTCAACAAGAGTCGCTTGAGCAATCCATCCATTTTGTCCGTTTCTGCTTGACAGTTTTTGAGAGCTGTACCTGTCATCTTTCGCGTCATTCAAATTCTCATCCAAAAAATAGAGAACAATGTCTGCTCAATCACGTTCATCTTCCACAGTTGAATCAAACAGCAACACTCCCACCGATCGGTGCACTCATACCTTGTTCTCGGAGAAAGGCTTACCAATCTCTTCATCTCCCTTTCTTCTCTTTCGCTACAACACCAATTCTGCAAAATGGGAAATGAACGAACAAGCCAAAACTGTGCTGTCAAACGCCACCACATCAAAGTGTATTCTTCATGTCGTTTCTGTGGTTGGTGCCTATCGTCTTGGAAAGAGTTATCTCATGAATCGTCTCCTCCATCACGAATGCACTCCGCAAAACAAAGGTTTCGAATTGGGACACTCCATTCATTCACATACAAAAGGAGTTTGGGCTTGGGGAGAACGATCCCATCAAGATGAGAGACATATTTTACTTTGTTTAGACACAGAAGGTTTATTAGATGCCAATCGAGAAGATGGTAACGATGAGGACGATGATGATGATTCAGGATCAAAGTTTGACACAAGTTTGTTTTGTTTAATGACCATGTTGTCGAGTACTTTGATTTTCAACTTTTCCACACGGATCACCAGTGATGATGTGAGACAAATTTCGTTTGCTGCTCATTTCTCGACCTTGCTATTCACTGATAAAAGAAAACAGCTCGAGTTGAAGGAAAAAAAGAAACATGTAAAGAAAGATCAAAATGAAGAACAAGAGGAGGGCTATGATGAGGAAGAAATTGTGAATTATACACCTCGATTGATTTGGCTGATTCGTGACATGACTTTAGCACTGAATGGAACGGAGAAGGATTATTTGGATAGTGTTTTGCAAGAAAATACAAAAACCAAGAAAAATAGAGAAAAGGAAACGAACAAGACTAAAACAGCCATCAAGAAGTTTTTCAAGAACAAGATGGAACTCTTGACCATTCCACCACCAACGTAAGTATTTTTTCCATTTTTGGTTTAAACAGAATTCCATAAACCATCCATATATATAGAGCGGATCCAGAGATTATGAAAAAAATTGAATACATTCCTCACAAGGACACTTCAAAACTCTCTGCCCTCTTTGTCGAAAAGATGGAATTAATGGTGAACAAGATTCGTTCAGAAGTCTCTCCCAAGAAAATTCTTTCTCCATTCCACAACACGGAAATGTTTCTCACTCCACCTCTTCTCTATCATTATTGTTCCAAACTTCTCAATGATTTGAATGAAAATAGTGATAAGATTGATCTACCCAATGCCTTTGAATATGTATTAAATCAACAAGTAGAATATTTCATGTTGAATGCTGAACGAGAGTATGAGCAGACTATGAAAGAAGGGTGTGAGCAGAAATTTCCAATGGAAGAGTTTGAGTTGTTAGAGATGCATACGAAAGTATTTAACAAACTATGTCAGGAATCGAGAGAGGAAATTCCTTCATGTAAACAAAAGGAGGTCATTCATCGATTGTTTTCCAAATTAGGTTATATTCAGAGTAGCAGTCGTGATGTGAATCACGAAACAGCAAATTCAGATCTGAAATCAAACGTATCTCCAAGCATGATTAACTATGACTCTCCTCTTATTAGAAATACCAAATTGGAAACTCTCATCATGCGAAATAGAGATGCCTCTCATGAATGGTGTGAAAAAATCTATGAAGAATGTCTTTCTCAACTTCGTGAGTCTTTATCTAATTGCGAAAATATTCAATCATTCATGGACTTGTCAAAAAGAATGCAACAAATATTACTTCAAAAGTGTGTTGGACCTGCACGTGCGAATTGCCTTTCAACCTTCTCGAAAGAACTTGTCGCTTTAAGAGAGTTGGTGTATCATCATTTGAAAATCAAGGAATCAGAAAGGCAAATTATTGAATTGCGGGAACACACAATGAAACTCGAACAGGAAAAAGCCATTCATGAAGAAGAGTTTAAACATGAGAAACAAGTCATTCTCGAGGCAATGAAGAGTTTGGAACGTCAACAGGAAATGTTGAGAGAGCAAATGGAGCAAGAGAGACGTCTTCATTCTCAAGAGTTGCAAAATTTGAGAAGCGAGTTGAATTCAAAGGCCAGTTCTTCTTCTGCCATTCCATCGAGTCATCTCGTCATTAACAAGTATTATTATGATGACGATGACGATGACTATTTCTATGGAAGTTCCTCGAGACGATCGAGTAAAAGCAGTAGCTCGAGCAGCAACTCTGGTAAAAAGTTCTACAAAGGAGGACAATTCTTGCCAGGTGGAGGAAGGGCTCCAAAAGGTGGAATTTGGATGTAAATGAGTGGAATTGTGGTTTGAGGTCATTAAATACTTCCAGAATAGTTTCCTTGCAATTTTGAGCATTACACGTTCTTGTATGAGCAGCTCTTTCTGGTTGATCATCATTCCCTTCCGTGAGTTTGAGATTAAAAATCCTCAGTGATATGATTCACACAGTTATTGAGCTAGCTTTATTGTGAATCTGACGTCTGTATCAGTGTCGAAATGTCTGCTTGTTCACTTTTGGTGTTCTTAAAAACTTTTTTGTATTCCTCCACAAGTTGTGAAAGTTCTTCTTGCATTTTAAGAGGAGATGGCTTTTGAGAAAGAATACTCCATGATTTCCAACCTTTCACATCGATATGATTCATGACTTGAAAACGTGTTTCCGTATCTGAAAGCCTTTCGAATACCATGATTTGGAAAAGAATATGTGCTCGTATGATTCCTTTTTGACTGGGTTGTGGTTGCAACAGATTATGATATAATGAGTTGTCTGTTGAAATCGAACTTAATGTGAGATGTTTTGTGCTCTTGTAGTCAGAGACAGTAGATGAGGCTCTCTTTGTTATTGGCGATAGAGTTCCCAAGCTATTGCTTGTGTGATTGACAGAAGATTGACATACGGCCGTTCCAACACTCTTACTTCTTTGTCGTGTGGCGATATTTGTTAATGATTCTTCAGAGTTTTTGGTCAAACGGCTATCATCAGTGCTGTTAGACCCTGCACTTGGTGTTAAATATAAATTAGAAGAAATATTTTTGCTCAACTCGATTAATTGATTTTCATGCTGCTCAATGACACTTAAGACTTCTTCGTGCCGTGATGATAATTGCAAGAGAATAGGAGGTGGAGGTATCAGTTTATCAATTGACCTCTCCATGATAATCAATCTGTCTGGTTCCTCCATGAAAAATCGCGCTGTTAAATATTCTCTCTTCGATACTGTGGAAAAAAGGTGAAAAAATTTTGAAACCGTGTTGTTCTTTAAATTTCACTTACCAATGAGAGTGCTGGGTGACATGGTTCTCATGTACACAACATCAAAACTGTCGTTTGGAATCTTGGCCATTTGCTTTTGTATCAAGCTAGGAGCATTTGGTAACACAGCCGAGTTCTTGTCTGCGCTGTAAAAATCTTCCAATTTCAAAGCCTCTTCCATTTGTTTGGTATGTTTACGAAGTTCCACAGATCTACACGCTTCAAAAGCATCTCTGTAATTTGTATTAGTAAGTATTCCAACAAATCGATTGCACATAACATGCGTTGATGAGTCATAAGGTGTCACTTTGAATTTTAAATTTTTCGATAAGTCTTGTGTGCTAGTGCTTTCAAAAAGTTGAGAAGCCAGCCGAGCTAAACTCGAAAAATCCCCAGTTTCAATAGAATGCAATGAAATTGCTTTTGTGTAAAGTTGGGCAGATTGCTTTTCGCTTTCTAATTGCCATCCATACACTTTTGACGTCTCATGTTTACAAAAGAGAATAAAAGCATCTGGAATGTAATTTTCTCGATGTTTTCGTCGTAGCAACTTTAAAGATTCTGCTTGTTCTTGTTCAAGAGTGCTCAATTGTTGCAATGTATGCCTCTCATCATCAATGCTCTTTTGAACTTTGGACAATTCATCGTTTTCGCTATTGACGCTCTCTTGTGACATCTCATTGAGGGCGATTTTGGATAGATTCAATCCTTGATCTGATTCATGAAGAGGATCATTATTGGATGACAAGTCTTTGGGACCTCGCGTAATGGTCACCGAATGATGTTTGTCATCATGGGAAAATTCTATGGGAGAGTTGATCGAAGAATTATTGATATCCGTTGATGTGGGATGTGTAGCTTCCATGCTGGTATTAAATGATGTGTTCAAATTTCTGTTGGTGAACGGGGAAGATATGTTCAAATGATCAACACCCCCAATGTTTGTTTCATCTTGTTGTTGATTGTTGTCATTACTATTGTGTTTTACAAACAACAGGGGTTGTCTGGAGTTGTACTCTTCTTCTTCTTTTGTGAGAAAATTGTTTTGATTAATATTTTCATTTGATTGATGATTTGCTTTTGGTGTTATTATTTCGTTTGATGATGATTCGTTCCGATCTTTTTGCCTACAATCTGTTATAACTTCACTCAAATTGTGATGTTTGTTTTCGTCTGTTGTTGATGTGATTATTGATGTGATTTGATTTGAAGTTACACCGAGGTACGGGCCGGAGGTGGTGTTGTTATTTTCTTCGTCTTCTGCTGGTGGTCTTGACGTGGTCATTTTTTGCTTGTTGGAATTAACATCTCAAACAAAAGTGTCATTTGGTATTGGAAGACCTTCTCTCAATTAAGCGATTTGTGATGTGAATGGTTGATGATCTTGCAGAGTGCTGAGAATTACTGCTTGATGGTGATGTTGCTTTTGGAGAAATTTTTGAAATGGGTTGTAGTGCATGGGTTGTTCCTTTGGAAGATGAAGGTGTAGTGTTCGTATTTGGAGTGGAAGGAGATGTTTGCAGGGGGAATAGACTCTGAGAGGATTTAGAGGTGGTTAACTTCTTGGTTTTAGGAGTCTTTGGATGAGGGGATGTATAAATGGAAGCAGCTGCAAGGGAACTATTTTTCACCGGTGTTGGTTCTTGAAAGGATTTGAGAGCTTTAGAGTCTAATGTCGAGGTTGATTTGCTTTTAACAATGGTTTTTGGGGTTAAAAGTCTGTTAGACTGTTTCGGTTCAACGGTAGTGTTGTTCTCGTTAGATTTTTCAGGGATGAGGCATTCCTCAATGTCCTCATCAAAGCAATATCTGTATCGGTCCAAAAAGTGTTGCTCTTCTTCATGTTGTGGAGGAGAGAAAGCTCTTTCTTGTTGGGTATCTCGAGAGGAAAATATACTTTCTTTCACCCTTGTTTTTTCGGGAGTTCCCATCATGACCACATCTTCATCTTCAAGCGATTTCTTCGGGATCCTTATTACATGTGATTCCAACATTTTTTTTAAGCGCCTTGTGGAGCCTTTTGTGCTCCCTCGCGAGTTAAAATTTTATGCAGTATTTCGCTCGGTCGTTCCATTTATGCCTTGCCTCAACGTGGAGCAAAAGTTTTCTTACTCTCTTTTAAAGCCAGTAAGTAATTCTGTCTTTCATTTGTATTGTTTTCTTGAAACTCACTCCGATTTTCATTTTCTCTTAAATTTTGAGAGAAAATGAAAATGAGACGTTCTAGTTCGGAGAGAAACCAATCAAAAAATGTGTTTTGAAATAGTCCTAATGCATTCGGACTTATTCTTGAAAGATGCGCTTTGAAAAAATTGTGAACTTTTGAATCGCATCTCTCTCTCCAAATTTTGTTCATCACTTAGAGTCCAATAATTGTATCGGAAAAGACAACCCTTCTCCAATCCTTTTTATTTTTGATCATCATTGTCAAACTGCGATGAAACGAACATCATCCTTTGGCCATAGTTACAAGTTTCATGGTTGCATTGGACAGCTTTGTCATGCATCCCGAGTGATGACGCTGCAGCATGTCGGACGCTTGATTCTTTTCTTCATTCTCACTTGCGCATGTGGTTCGTTCCTTACAGTATTCGGGATGATGATGAAAGATGAAAATGCAAAAGAAAAGACCTCAATTACAACAACAACAAGACACACTACCTCGAGCAATGAACCTTCTTTCTATTGCAATTTCTATTCCAGTTACATTCCTCTCACCTTTTCATCCTCTCCTTTTATAGCCAAATTATGTGATGGTGATGCCTATTGCTTTTCAGCCTCAACGAAAACACTCACTGCCACTTTTTCCTTGAATCCCCACTACGATGATTTATCGGTGAAAAAATTTGTTCGTGCCTCGCAAGCCATGGGTGCAAAAATTAGTGGAGCTTTCAATCCATGCTATGCCTATGATGAGAGATTCAATCTCACCTCTTTGACTTCACTGCATGTGAATGGTCAACCTATTTTGTGGCAACGAAAAAATTTGGGACAAGACATTGTTGCAGATGCTTGTGTTAACAAAGGGTCCTGCTCGAGATCGTTTAGTGCTGTCTCATCCATGATAGAGGCTGCCTATGCCACAGATTTAAATATTACTCAAAATGGAAATGAGGTTACTTTTGAATTTGAGGGAACGTCTTCTCCAATCACTTATTTTTGTGTGAAAGAGGTGGAATTGAGATTATGTGCAATTCCAAAGAGTCGAACTGTCGTTTCGTATAATGCACAAATCATGTCGACAACGCCAAGTATTTTGAATTTTGTCACCAATGATACCGTGTGGGCACTACAAAATGAACCATTTCTCAATTCCAAAGAATTGTTGAAAAGCTATTCAGATCAATTTGTGAGAAGGGTGAAAATTACGAATCCAGCTCTTGCATTCAGTTCAAAATTTAAGTTAACTATTAATCCAAGCATGTATGACTTCATGAAAAGCATGGAGATTGACATTTTAGGGGTGAACAAGACCTTTACAGATCCTGTTACCAATCAAGTCGTCATGCTCAATATTTCTGAGTCTGTCTCTTTGTCACGAACTTCTTCCCAATATGAATTAACATTCAATTCATCTCTTTGGAAAGATGACGAAATTTCATTGGACATTAGGATAAGTCTTGTGAAGCCATATTCCTATTCAGGTTTTGGCTATTTCACCTATGATGTTTCTCCTGTAGATAGTTCTAGCAATGCATTCTACAACACTTTTCAATATGGATCTGCACAAGATCGATTCAGCTATACGTCACGACAAACATTTAATCTCAATTTTAATACTCCTCAAACAATTTCAGCTTTGGGTAACCTTTCAGATGTCATTGCCATCAACTATTCTCCAGATCCAAATACTCCAAGCTTGGACGGACAGTTGCCACTATGTTACATGCAAATCAATACCATCTTTCCTGATAATGTTTTCAAATATTCCGGAATGATTTATTTCTATTCAACCAAGACGAGCAAACAATACAGTGCCAACTTTGGACCAAGTTTCACCATTGATTCAAGTAAGAAACAAGCTCAATACATGATTTCATCAGAAATGCTCGACTGTACTCAGGGAGCGACTACCACTATCTATGTGTGGTTAGAGATTTTAAGTTGGGATTCATATTACGACTCTGGAGTAATTACTACTCAGGTCTCTGCCTCACGAAAAAGTAAGTAACTTGTGAATGCTGAATGATTCAAGTATATCATTTTAAATTTATATTATTTTGGTTCTGTTATTTTTTAAAACATTCTGAATTCTTTAGCCATGCAACTTATTGACGATGTAAACAAAGTCTACTCAGATCTAACCTTCTCTTCAAGATATGAAGGCGCTGTTTATTATGTTAAATCCTTTTCTTCCCTCAAATACCCCTATGATTTAACAATGTCAACCACTTTCACTTCTCTTGATTCTCCATTTTTGTCCTTCCTCTCCTACGGTGTTCCTCTCTCCTGGGCGAATCAGAAACCAATGATTTTACAGTCCACAAAGACACCTTCTTCCTCCACTGATTATGTGGCCTACGATGTTGATGTGACACCTGGAATGTATTTCACATTTATTGAAAAAGGTTCCTGTAACGTGTATCCTTGTCGTGCCTCCTTTAAATTTTCAATCTCACAAGATTTGTTAAGCCCACCAGTTCTTTCTACTGCGCCGTCTAATAGTTTGAAAATTTCCAAGAGTGGATATAGAGCAAATGGATTTTTGACTGCTGTAGAAATTCCTCAAATTAGTACCAGAAGTTCACAAGGAACTCCCAATATTCTTTATAACCTCAAAGTTTTAGCTTCTGTACAAGTTGACACTCAGCCTTCTTCGTTTACTATCACGAACCCATTAACTCTTCAAGTCACCAAACAATTACAAGATGCAACACAAAACCTTCCCTTCAACTCAACTTACTCTCAACAAATAGCATCTCAAAATTATATTACTTCTTACAAATGTACAAACACATTTGAAACACATTATTTGGTGGTGAATACTGTGATACAAAATGTCAACGATTATGGAAAATGGTACATTACATTTTATTCTCATCCCGAAGTGTCATACAAGGTGACTTTCACGGTCCATCTAATGAATAATGTCTTTTCGGTGACACAGACAACGAATGGAGCCAAGTTGCCAATTCTCTACTCTCCCATTAGTCGTGTCCTGTATGGATTGCAATTGAATTCTCAAAGCTCGTTTGGTCAAACTAATTTCATGATTTCCCTAGACTCAAATACTTTGTCCTTTTCTCGAAACCAACAATATGAAATCTTATTCAAGCATGGATCCGTTCCAACTGACACAGATTATGATGTAAAATCTCCCTTGTTGCAGAATGTCGCTCGATATCCTTATCAGCAATTTATTACAAGATTCATTTACGGACAAAATGTTGTTTTGAGCTACTTGATGGATAATCCGTATTATTCTAATGGAAACACGAGGAAAAATTTCCCTTCTTCCATGTACTCGAGTAAGGTTTTATCTGACACTGGTAACCTTTCGAATGGAATTCTATATTTCCTGATTAAGGCAATTCCACTTTCAGACACTATGTGCATTTCCGATTCCTCTCTCGACACTCCCAGCAATTTCATCTTTGCTCAATACCAATATAGTTCCACATTAATAATATCAGAAGGATCCTCGAAAAAGCTCAATAGCCAAGTCATGTCAATTGACCTCTCAAAAAAACCATCATCTCCAAATTCTGAGATCATTGCAGATTTCTATCAAGAAACACTTTCCACTATTTTTGAACCATCTGCATCCATTTTGTTTTACAATTCCAAAACAAAGAGTGTGCAATCTAATAGTGATGACAGCTATACTAATGATACCGCCTCCTCCGTTCAAATTGCGTTCCATAATTTAACCTATTTACCCAATGGACCTGAATTTAAAACTCCTTATTATTCATTCAAATATACAATACGAATGAAAATTGACAACACGGGTGACAGTAGCAATCAGAATTCTCAGATATTTTTATTATTCCCAGTCTCACTCAATGGATTTTTGTCTCCCTTGAATAATTTCGATGCCATATTGAGTATGAATTCCAAGTTCGATCCAAACATGTATTTCATTGATTTAATTTCACCCACAATCATTGTTGGTTCCATTGTTGGAGCATTTTCAGCATTGATTGCCATTGGATACTTGATTGCTACTTGTGTATTTTTACTGGCCTCCCAAAAACGAGAATTCAATTTGGGAAATCCAAATCCAAAAGTTTGGCTTGCATGTCTATGTCCTGCTTCTATTCCTGTTTCAATCTGTTATATCTACTTCTTCTGTTATGAAGCAAGAAAGAATATTTTACCACCATCAGAAACAAAGAGACGTCGTCGAGTAAGATTTTTAATTGCATTCTCCATGCTGTCGTTTATCGTTGGAGTGCTAGCGAGTGCATACTTTTTTGGAAGAATGTTTTTCATTCACACACAAGCTGTGGCGAGTGCTAACAGTAGAGAATATTATTTAGGAAGAAAGGACCCCAATGCCGACAAGTATTCAACTCCAAGTTACACTCCAACATTGATGCCTTGTTGTTCCACAGCACGTCCTTCCACGGATGGTCAGTCCTTTACTTATTTTGGTAATGCTCATGTATTTTTCAAACAAAAATATGGTGGTCGTCTCGATTGTGCACCACCTCAATGGTTCATGGATTCTGCGCTTGGTACCAAATTCCTTCTTCAATCCATTGATGGTCTTCCTTATGTGTCTCCTAAACATGATCCAGCTATTGCAGCCACGAATATGAAAAACGGAAGAAGTCACACTTTTGAAATGGCCAGCACATATTGTATGGCTAACTCGGTCATTCTCATGCCAGCTGATGATGATTATAACGCATATGGAATTCCTGGAGTGTTGTTTGGAATTGGACCAATTTTGTATTCATTCTTTTTAATGTCAATTGTCATTTTTGAAAGTGTCATGAATAACAAGATGAATCAAAGTAATTATTTCATTGTTGGACAAACAACGCTATCATCGCTTGTGAAAGGAGAGAATGTTCAAGAAAACACTGATGACAAGACCACGTTATTGATCAATGAAGAGGCACGGAATAGTATCTATGCAGTATATCCATCGGCTCCTCTTCACGATGGTGATGACCGTAATAATAATAATAATGGAATGTCACAGTCCAGTGAAGAAAGTGGTTTTCAGCATGAAGAAGCACAACCATACATTCACGAACAACTGGCACTTCAACAATCCACGAATCAGTTCACTAAAGAGTATTAAAAAAACGTCTGAGAGATGATCCATGCCATTTAGCATGAGTGTATATTCGAAACAAGTCAATTCACCAAGTCCAAGCAACTTTGCGGAGTTTGATTCTATCGCTCGGAGATTTTCAAAAAAAATGCATAAACACTCCGAAAGTCTTGTTCTCGGCGTAAATTTTTGTACATTTCTGTGGCTGCTGGTACTGCAATCATCATCATCGCCGAATTTCGTTCTTTCCTCCACAAGTATTTCGAATTTGAACATTCCCATCAAATTTTTCAAATGTCCACTCTACACACTCGGAACCAATCATACCATCTATAAAAGTTTCAATTATTTACATCCGAATTATATATTAAATGAAACACTAATAGCAGAGTGTGCGAAAATTAAATTGGCATTGGATCCTTCACAGCCATGGCCTCCATCGAGTAGTATTGAAGTGTTTGTGAAACGATTGAGATTGAATTCGGAAAGTTCTTTCGAAAAATTTGGAAAAAACAACCATGTGAAAAGTGACACAGAAAATTTAAAAGAACAAGTAGCATTGAACTCACTTTGGATTTTACCAGGCGTCTCTCCGACCTATTCTGTGAATTATAACCATGAACAATCAAATATTTCCAAAAATTCGTATTTTTTAGACTCCTTGTCACCAGCAACTGCAAGTGTTGTGTTTTTTGAGCCATTGTTGGATCGTTTGTCAACTTTGATGAAAAACCAACAGCTTCCTTTTCAATATATTTACACACTAGATCATCGTGGAGTGGGAGAAAGTCAGAGATTGAGTTGTGTGGCGTCACAAGCAGAAACAAATGGTTCCATCTCTGGAAATTTCATTGACATTTACAACGAATTGAAGCATTGTATTGAAATCAAATCAGATTCAAATCGTTTATTCTCATCCGTCAATGCTGCCATTGATGTCCTTTCTCTCATGAAAATGCTGCATTCCAGCAATGAAGGAATTTTTCTGTATGGAAATTCGTATGGAACTGTTTGGTTGAGTCGATTCATGAGATATATCGAATTGAATCAAGTCGTAGATTTAAACATTCGTGGTGTGGTGATGGATGGTGTCATGGCAACTGTGGATTCTTCCTCATCATTGATGAAACGTTTCACATTTGATCAAACCATGCGCTATCAAAATCAGGCACTTGCGGGTTATTTGAAATTTTGTGACATGCCAACAAGCAATCAAACAAATGTGAAGAAAAATACCTGTCAAGAAAAATTGCAACAATTTTATGATCAAACGGGACACACTAGTGCCATTTCTCTCCTCCAAAACACCATTCAGTTAATTTATCAAAATGGAACTCTGTGCTCACCAATGCTCGATATTATTGACAGTGAAGATTATTTCAGACAATTACTCACTCGAATGTTGTCCAATGAATATGAGAGAGTGTTAATTCCAGCAATATTATACAGATTGAATCGATGTGACATGGACTTGGATATTCCGACTCTTCAAAGAATTTTCTCATTCATGATTGAAAGAAGAGAACAAAATAAGAATGCCTATATGGACTATCCACTTTCACAATCTCCATTATTAGGTTACAATATTATTTATTCTGAAATGTGGACAAAAAATATAACACTTGATCAAATGGAGATGCTCTACAATCAATCGATTGGAACCACTCGAGATGCTCTCTCTTACAAGACAGCCCTTGATCTCTCAAATTGGAAAACCTATGATTTAGATCCTCAATATGATAATGTTGCATTTTCGACCAATGTTCCAGTATTAATGTTGAATGGTGAATTGGATCCATTAACACCTCTGGATGGAGCTCGTACTCAATTTTCACACATCAAAGGTAATTCTGTGAAATTTATTGAAATTCCATTTGGAGCTCATTTCTCATTGTTCAACACTCCCATTCAAAATTCAACGGTCGATTGTGGATTACAAATTCTCATGAACTTTCTTTCGCATGCAAACATTTCTCAACTGAATTTACAATGCCTTCAAGAATTGAGTTTTAATTTCACAGGTTCACCTGTTGTGAATTTACAATTCGCTGGAGTTTTGGACATTTATGAAGACATGTATGAAGCTCCAGAACAACCTCTTGTGTTTGGCATGTATTTAATGATTGGAATTGTTTTGGCAACTGTTTTAGTTGCATTGTGTGCGATTGTATTGCTTTCTTATGCCTTAATTGATTTAAAGATTCGAATGAAAAAACAATTGGCCTATCTTCGAATTCAATAATAAATTTTAATATTGTTCAATTTGGTCATTCTCCAACTAATAATAATAATTGTTTTTGGAAGGTGGAAGATGGGACTTGTAAATCTCGAAAAATATATCATGGAGTAGTGGCGATGATAACATTGGAAAAGAGAGGTTTCTCTTCCAGACCTGCATCCACGAGAAGCTCATGGTGGATCCCACACGTCAAACCTTTCAGAATGCGAGATGACGCACACGAACCAACTACCAGCTGTTATATCTGGTTTTGTTCCATCATGGACTAGCCGTTACATTTTCATTTAAAAAAAATCAAAAAAAAATGAAGAAAACTCACCTCTCACAACAGTCTCTTCAATTCAAGCCCAAAAAGATGGTTCTGCAACTCGTGCCAAGAACGGAACAACTCTACAAGGAGATTAGTGCTAGAGGATTCAATCCGGGAATACAGTAAGTGTCATTTTAGTGTTTTATTGAACCTCTTCTGATCTTTCCTCTCTCGTATGGCCGACTCGCTCGCACCCTACGAATATCACTCATGAGCCTTGTTAGGATCAAATTCAAAGAAACCAAACCAGCATCCTATGTTGTACAGTATCTCATGTCTCGATGGAGTACCATTCTTTCTCTTCTTTCAGTCAAGGAAGTCAGAATCTATCCTCGTAAGATCAACTTTGGATGTGCCACTCACAATGGTTGGGGAATGGAGAGTTCTCAACATGCCATGAGTAAGGTGAAACGAGAAGTTCAGGCTTTTCATTTGCATGGTTCTGCTCATCTTGATCAACAACCTTTTGAGCAACCACAACAACAGTCATCGACCGATGAGCCTTTCATCATGGAATATGATTTCATTTGTGGACAACCTGCGAATCAACAGCAGTTGCCACTTGGACAACTCCATAACTCACAAAGCCAGGATCTGAAAAAGGGCAGCACTTCAACCACCTTATCCGTGGTGTCCAGTCATTCTTCATTCCAGAAACCACCACCTGTCAGTCAGAATTCTGTGATTGCCATTCCTTCGGTTGTGCCTCAAAAGAGTTGTTCATCAACAACCACTTCAACTGGATTTATCACGTCTTTTGCAGATGTGAGCCATGTGCTAGATTCCATGAGAAATGCACAAGTCGTGCAACCTTCCTCCATTGGTACTGTAAGGACACTTTCCGTCAATTCTACTTTGCAACACTTTCCTTCTGTATTGCCTTCCAATAGCAACACTCAGGCACCAATAGTGTCACCCACCAAGAGCACCTCGTCACGAAAGAGAAAGACGAAAGAAGAATCAACCAATGCAACGAGTAGTGCTCCCACAACTACCTCTCCCAAGAAGAAACGTACTTCAAAGAAAAAGAAAGACACCTCAACCGTAGTGCCACAGAACACCACTCCTCTTCCTCCTCCAGTTTCCTCTCAAAACAAACTTTTAATTACTCCTTCTCAAGTAGAGGCAAGTTTAAGTAATTTCCTCAACACTGCCGATCTCAATTCTCAATTTTCACAATTTAACAACAAGCTCAATAACAATTTGGAGGGTTCCAATTTGAGCGAATTATTTAACTTGCATTTTGGTTTCTCCTGTAAAGAACAAACGACCACAAATTTTGGATCATTGTTTGGTGGCAGCAGCGAAGTGTTCAACATGAATCCTCATGGACGTCCATCCTCTTCTGGTTTTTCAGCTCACCCAAATGCCTTCAAGACAAACGGTAGCAATCTTGTCTCAACCACATCTTTTGTAAATACCATGACTCCGTCAAAAACATCTAACATTCTTCATATCATTAGCAATAATGACTCGTCTCTCATTGCCAGCTTGAGAGAAAAGTCGACTGGAACGATTGGACCCATCGATGATTCATTGCAGTCTCTATTTGCATGATGATCATAAATGAATCAATAAATTGGCGTGGCCTTGTGAAGTCAATCACTCTGTGCGCAAAAAAATTTTATTGAAAGTTTGATTGACCACAAGTTTGGATCGGTCATTCTGTGTGCAAAAAAATGAAAAGACACCTGTCACTCTCTGTTGATTGACTTTTTCATCAAGTGCTTGAAAATGGAGAGCATTATCATCTCTAAATTGAATTCATGCACATCCTTTGTTTTATCATGTTTCCGATACGTCTCCGCTAGAACCGTTCAAATATTATCAATTTTGGTGTCACCCGAAAGCGGATATCGTCTGTTTTTTCACAGCTTGCCAAATCTTTTTTCATGATGTCACAGATTCAAGAAATTTTTATATGGCAAAATAGAGACCTGCGAACGATTAATCATTATTTGTGCATCAATCTAGATTGATTTTAAATGCGCAATGTTTTGTGGCAGTCCAGTATTGTGAAGATCACAACACTGCTGTTTGGTGGAGCACCACCAACTCGGTAAACCAAGAGAGGAATTCTTCATGAAAGGTTGTCTGAATTGCTTAATAAGTATTCACTCTTGCCCAAAACCACTCGGAAATTGAGGTCCCTTCAATCTCCACTTGGAAAATTACATTCCAAAAGAAGCCGCATGTCCAAGAGGAGCACCAACCGATCGAAACATTCGAAGCATCAGAAAGCTCGATATTTAGGGAGGAAAATTTTTCAGTTCAGATCTGAGGGATTAAGGGACTTTGCGCACACCAAACGTTTAATTCGGCGAAACATGAAACAACAACCATTTCGAGGTACACTCCATTTAAAAAATATTAGCCGAGTCTAAGGTTTTCAAAAGGCAATCGATCAAGGCTAGATCGTGGTGATGATTCTTTTGAAGTTTGCTGACTAGTCGTGTGTTGAGTCATTATTCTCATTCTTCCTTTATTCATTGTTATTATTGTTATTCACCTTTATTCATTGTTATTATTATTACCAAGTCTCTGAATATTCCTTTATTCATTGTGATTGTTATTATTACCAATATTAAGTTTAACTATTACAAGAATATATTCCATGACAGAGCCAGAAGATCATAATCATCATCATTCTTCAGGAGCTTCTCTTGCCAATCATGAAAAGTCTGTTTTTTCTACCATCACTCACTCCCAACATCATCATGTCCCAACAACGAGAAAGATCAATCCATCTTCATTCTCATTATCAGGCTCCTTAACCGCTGCCCATCCGAAAGCTAATGTCTATAAGAAAAGATTTGCAAGTAATGCCGTCGTTCCCATAACAAGTGATTCATCATTTGAAGGGGCCGCACACGACCATTCCAATCCATTCAAAGAGGGAAATGCTGGAAATGAAGCGGCAACTACGACGTTGCAACAGCACTCGTTTTTGGAGGAAAAGACGCAACAATTTTTCATGTTCATCAATGCCTTAAAATTGGAGCGGTCGATTCATCCTTTGTTGTGTTTGAGTATTCACTTGATGATGATTTATCAAACACTTTCATTGGGAGTTTCTATTGATTATGGATGGGGAGAATATGGAAGAAATATCATTCATGCTCTGGTTACTCCGAGAACGTTTGGATTTCAATTTTTACCGTATTATGGATTTGTTGCATTGTTTGCGATCATGTGTCTTGTTGAATGCTTGGGAGTGATTATCATTTTCTTTACATATCGATCTTTAATTTATGGAAGCAAATATTGGAAGAAAATTCGAACAGCTGGTAGAAGTGTCTTTGCAATCATGACATTTCTTTCATTACCAATGGTAAGTCTTGTGGCGTTAGCGTGATTATGCATGTTCAAAAATTTGTTGTTGAATGGAACTTGATTTGCTGAACTGTGAAATTGAATGATGAAATCTCCTGTGCGAACACAACATGCTTGTTTTGATCTGTGAAATTTCGTCCTGATGCGATGGAATGCAACTATATTATTCAAGACATTTGCGTTAATGCAAGGTTTTTGGGACTGTGATTATTCCAAAACCGTTGAACTTCAGAAAGGTGTCCAAACATTTGTACTTTCACATTTTCCAACAGAAGCATGTTGGGGAACCATGAATGCTATTTTTTCTATCTTGTCTCTTGTGTTGGTGTTCATTCAAGTTTTAATCACAATGGGAACCGTGTTGATTTTTTGCGACACTTTCATGACATCAAAAGCGAAATTCTTATTGTTTGATCCATTTCTCATTTCTTATGTGATTGGTTCGAATCAGATCTATTTGATCATCTCCATTGCAACACCCAAATTTGTTAGCTTTTTAAGACCCATTTATTACGCCATATTTTCATTTGGATTCATTATTCTGTTATTTTGGAATTTACCATTTGTGAAAAGAAGAGCCAATTCTGTGTATGGAGGTGTTGGCTTTGCGAGAGTTGGGATCGCTGTGGCCTCACTAATTGCTTCATTGGTAAATCTTAAAGATGAATGGGACATTGGCCTTGGTCTCGCATTTGGCCCTCCAGTATTGGCTTTAATAGGTTTTCTCATTGGATTTTTTGTCACCGATTTCTATACGAAACATCTTTTCAAAAGAGGTCTCGAAATTGTGAAGCGTGCACTCACGCACGACGAATCCATCCATTACCAAGAATTGAAATATGTGTGTGCATTTCTTCAATTCTCCATGAAGGGCACAGATGAAAACAAACGATTGATGTCAGACTTTATAGAACTAGCCCAATATTCAGATCGACTGAATGCTCACATGTTGGTCCTTTTTGCACTTTTTCTGAAGGATATTTCTCGTCCTGCTCATTTCTTCGCCTCTCTGCAACTACTGAGACGAGCCGAAAATCAATCCTCCAGCGTATTCATGAAATACAACATTTTCATACGAATGAGAGAATGTGAAAAAAGTTTATCGAATGGACGCTCAAACAGTGCTTCAGAAATTATTCTTGAGGGAGTTCGACTCAAGATGCAAAAACTAAGATATTTGATCATTCAATTTTGGAAGAATTTACTCGCATCCAAGGATGTCAACGACGTGGTTCAAGACATTCAATCTCTCTCATCAGATTGTGATATTGCATTCAACAATCTTATTTTAGAGCAAGAAGACGATCCATTCTTTCAAAAACTATATACTGAATATCAGGAAGAATTTAGTTTCAATATAATCAGTAATATTTTCGGAACAAAGGATGTTCAAAATGGTGCCAAGGAATATGAAAGTAATTTATTGGATGTTCCAAACTTGGACGATAATTTTGAATCAGCATCCCAAATCGAAGACGAAACCGTCGACAAACAACAAGAAATTGTTTCAAATGCCATCAACAAACAAGAGGTGAATCGTATCCTGTTTTACGTGCTCGTATCCTTTGGAGTGGTATCCGCTGCATTTGTTATTGTTCTAATGTCAATCACACTTCCTCTTTTAACTTACTACACAGATTTAGAATTAATGGGAGCCAGCGCACCACTTCCATCATTACCTTACTCGACAATTGTTAATATTGAAAGTAGAAACTTCAAACTTTCAAACGCATCTGATTCAGAGACATATTCCTCTCTCGATTTTGGAATTGCTCAAATTGAGAATATTGAGTTGATATTTGACCATGGTGTCTCTGATGAAGAAGTTGTGATCCTTTTTAATAGCAATGACAAGAAGTTTGTGGTAAGTACATCCATATGAATCATTTGAGAAAATGGTTCTGATTATTGATGCATCTAGTTTGATGAGAGTACACAGTTAATGCAAAATAGTTCCAATTCATGGCTTGTTAAAAAGATGAAACAAATTATTTATACAAGAATCAATAACTTCTCATTACTAGCCCCAACAGACAATTATTTTGAATTTTTGAAGGCTAATGTTGAATTTTTCACTCACTGCTTTCTTTCATTCTTTTCTGACAGTAACACCATCCAAACCACAAAAAACGAGCAATCTCAGATCTCATTCGTCATTGTGAGTGCAGCAATTTTTTGTGTCTATATTGTCTATGTGATTACATTTTTCATTTTTGCATTCATTTTCATTCGACAACGCAAGCTCATCATACAACTATTTAAAAGGATTCCCAAGGATGAAATGAAACAGATTATATCCAATCTAGAAAAGCAATCTATTACAAAGTGTGTGAGTCATGACAAACTTACATCAGCTTCTCGTTCATTCATTGTTGTGGCTATCATTTCTTTTCTAGCGACATGTTGTGCATTATCATTGACAATGGTGGATGGTATTTATGGATTCAAATCTTACTATGTTGGCTTACAAAAATTGCAACTTGCTACAAAAACAATGCTATTATCTCAAGCTCTGAGATATCAATTATGGAACCAGTTACAACTTGAAAAAAATTTCACACAAGGAGAAGATTCATATGACTCTGTAGTTTCCACATTGGGTGAATTTGATCGTGTTTGGAGTTCATTTCGATATGGATCGGCCTTAGATGGTTATCAAAGCATGATAGATTATTCATCAACCATGAAAGATTTAATTTTAAAAAAGAATAACATAAGTTGTGATGAATATAGTTGCCTTTCCATCGACGACCAAGTTGCAAAATTCAGATCTAACATTCTTCTGTACAAGGATGTATCACATCAAAATATCACTCTCTCTAACATTGATTATTACACTTTTTTGAGACAAGATAGTTTTGAGCTTGTCATGAGTATCAGTAATATCACTCAATTATTAATCCTTAGTATTGAATCCAGCCGTTCTTTGATGACTATTATTGTGGTTGTCGTTTGCTGCCCAACGCTAATTATTGCTTCATTTGTCATATTTACAAATGTTTCAACAATGCAAGAAGAAAACTTTAGATTGAGAAAACTCTTCAATTATGTTCAATGGGAATGTTTGGACGCTGATGAAGATATTCGAAATTACATTTTCTTTTATTTCTTATCTTCAGGAGGAGGAAGAGCAAAAGTTAAACAAAAGATATCGAAAGAGAGAGCAGTTCTTGAGGCAGCAGTGACGTGTGCAGCAATTTGCAGTGCTGGTGGAACCATTGATATTTTCAACTCGTCATCTGAAAAATTGTTTGGATATCGGTAAGTATATTGGACATGCCATTCAATACTTTCTAGACATTGAAATTGTTCAACAAACCAATCACAACAATTTGGAAATTTAATCAAAGTGGAGATCAAATTATTGGGTTTCACTTGTCAAAATTATTTGATAGAGAATCTGGATCACAACTTGAACCTATATTAGCCAAGGTAAGAGCGAAGGTGAAATTTTGATCATTTGCTTATTTCAATGTATTTCTGCAATAATGATGATAATTTAATAGATGGCATTTAGCAATGTCAGTTATGCAGAAACTATTGAACTCACTGGTCAGAGGAAGAACCAAAGTACATTTCCTCTTGAACTAAGGATTTCTGTGGGAGTTTTGGATGGAAGAAATATTATTTCGTGTTATATGAGAGATATTACTGAATACAAGAAACAAACAAAAGAATTGGCTGAAGAAAAAAAAGAAAAGGTAAGTCATCATCATGAATTGTAGAACAA
Source organism: Naegleria fowleri (assembly GCF_008403515.1). Classification (NCBI taxonomy): domain Eukaryota; phylum Heterolobosea; class Eutetramitea; order Acrasida; family Naegleriidae; genus Naegleria; species Naegleria fowleri. The sequence goes on along the minus strand of NW_025407995.1, from coordinate 120,859 downwards.
TGACAAAAATTGATCATTTCATATTATGATTTTTTTCGAATTTGATTCTGAAATATTATTTGACACAAAATCGCATGACATTATTTTTTATGAACAACGGGTGACAACAACACTTAAAGTGAATCTCTTCTGATGAATATTATGCCTGAAAGCATAGCTCAACGATTAATTGCTGGAGAAACATTTATTTCAGACAAGTACGAGGAGGTGACATGTTTTTTCAGTGATTTATACGGATTGTTGGATTTAAATCTTTCTGCATTTGAATTGGTTCAAACCTTAAATTTGATAATTCACCAATTTGATGATTTGACCTTGACATTAAATTTAGAGAAAATCAAAACAATTGGATCAAAATATTTCTGTTGTGGAGGTTTGAAACAAGATTCAGCGGCAGAATTACCTCACTGGGAACGAATGTTTGATTTTTCGATTCAATTATTTGACATTGTTGAGTCGTTCCGTGAAGAGAATGGTCTCAATATTGGATTGAAAGTTGGTATGCATGTTGGACCAGTGGTGGCAGGAATTTGCGGAACTTTGAAATATGCATTTGATGTAAGTTTTTTTTCTTGATGATTTGGTTTTCATCGAGGTTGTCATGAAACCAATTAATTTTCAAAGATTTGGGGAGATACTGTGAATACCGCCAGTAGAATGGAGAGCACATGTCCAAAAGGTCACATTCAAGTCACATCCATCTGTTATCAAAAATTGAAAGACAAGTATAAATTTTCCGAACAAAGTGTTGAAGTTAAAGGAAAAGGTTTAATGCAGACCTTTCTTTTCAAACCAGAGAGAAATTCATCCAATGGAGTACTACTTCTTAATACCGAACCCATTAGCTCTAGCGACAGTCTTGGTTCTAAACCAAGTTTGAAAGCACTGTTAGTTGGTTCCCCTTTAAGAAATGCCATTCAAGACCTTCTTGTCTCAAATAGTAATGAGGAAGGAACTCATCAAGATTAATGAGATTTATTAAAGATTGTTAATATTGACTGACGACAAATTTGTCATTAAGAGACTCACAAATAGACAGTTTGTGAGAGAAACAACAAACACTTTGTATAAACACTTCAATGCGCTCCCTGTTTTTTATTTTGAAAGATCATCTTGATAGCTGGATTGATGACTATCCACCTTGGAAGTAGAGAGTCGTGGCTTGTCACTCACTGGACCCACATCTCCAACACTGCGATAGACATGTGTGCGAAGGCGTTCCTTAATGTCATGGTCACCCTCTGGACTGGTGTAATTGTCTTGTCCTCCTCCATAAATATAGTCTGCTCTATTACCATGGTGTGCTGTGTTGGTGGTGTCAAGTTGATCGACAAATTTTGAAGCGTCAGTCATGCCCTTCACTTTGAAAGGGTGTTGATCAAGGTCCCTGCCCTTTCGAACATCCTCTTCTTTTTCTTCCGAAGAATAGTGTAGTGGATCAGTCCAATCAGACATTGCAGTATAATGAAATTTCAAGGTGCGTATACGAGGAGGTTGCTTTGGTTATTTTTCAAATTGTTTTTATTCCAATTCATGGACCATTCTGCTCATAAAGGAATCTTTCTAAATTGGTCCTCCTCAATGAGTAAACAGCAACATTACTCGTTTTCCACATAGTTTAAAAGATTGACTTGGTAGGGTATGAGTTATCAAAAAAACTAAAAGACTGCAAAAAAATAAATGAATTATCAAAATGACAATTAGCAAAGTTGTTTAATAGTATGTATCATACATTGAGGCTGAACTAAATCGCTCTCTCTCAACATGTATGGTCATACAATCTTTCTGAATAGATACAATCCATTGTGGTTGTTTCTGTCACAATGACAATGGTATTCTTTTTGTAGTTGTGATTCATGGTCTTGTATGATTGCTTCAACGCATTTGCCACTTGTTTGTTCGGAACAAAGATATGCAAAATATGTTTTTCCCAATTGTCTTGTTTTTGCACATTCTGATTGGCCCAACTGATACCACTCAACTTTTTCTTCAACAAGTTCATGCCATCTTCAACGGTGAAATCGGCAAACATGCCATTGTCTTGCTCGGTGGGTCTCTTGTACTTGAAGGCACGTGTGACAGAGATGCCAACCTTCTTGTTGTCAATCATCATCAAAAAGTCGGTCTTTTTGCTTCCGTCATGAATGTATGCAATTTCCATCTCTGTCTTGATCAATCTTGCATCAAACAAACGAGTCATAATTTCACAAGACATGACTTCAGAGAAAACAGAACATCCACCAGCATTTTCCTCTTCACACACTCGTCTTGAACCAACTCCAATTTGTTTAGTTATCAGTTCAAACATTTGCTTATTGAACTTGACATCCATATTGTAGTGAGCTGCCTTTTTCTGATCTGTTGGATACACTCGATGTGTCATGAAGGCTGGTTTAAATGTACAATTCAAGGCCTGATAGAATTTGTGATAAAAATTCATGTAATTGGTTTCCATAATAAAGTCTTCTCTCACATTGATAATGTTGTGGTTTCTCTTGTGAGGATTGGATATGATGGTTGACTTGGTGGTTCTTGGTGGCTGCTCTTCTTCAATCTTTTGCCGCGGCCCACCCTGATACTGTTCAGTCCTGCAAAAGACACGACGACCATAATGAGGACAATAAAAGGCTTGTACTGTCTGTGGTTGAGGTGGTGTCGGAGGAGGAATAGGAGGAACTTGGCACTCTCGAAAGATGCGTTTGTTTTTGTTTTTGGGTTTGTTGGCCAACACCACAACTGGAACGGTACTGCTGGGTACCACAAAGAAGATGACACTCTTGTTGAGGATGAGTGGTTTGTTGAGTGCCTCCTTGATGATGATGATGAGGCTTCATGAAGAAGGCTCTTCTCTCCTTAGGATGGACTTGCGGAAAATCCTCATATTCCTGAGGATGATCAATGTTTGGGTGTCCGACATGTTGAGATTCAATCATTCTTTGATGATCGTGAATGAATGGCATGTGTTGTTGATGTTGTTGTGGTTGGTCTTGTTGTTGATATTGGAACATTTCTCTATGAGTGTAGGTAAAGGTAGGGTGAGAATGGTGTGTAGTTACAATCATGATTCTTGAATTTCTGTTGAGTTTTAAAAGAGAGAGCTCTCTTCTGTGGGGAAAATTATTAGAGATGATGATGTTGAGATTAATTTTTGTTGTTGGTTTTTTGATTTTGCAGATCTATTTTTATCATTAAGGCAGTGAAAGTCATTCGAGAAAGATCGTGAACCATTTTCCATCGAAATCCTGAACTTGATCTTTTTAAATTTCCTTATCGACATTGGAAAAAATGTAAACGTTGGCTTGAAATGTTAAGATTGAATTTATTTGTCACACCTTAACAAGTTGAAGTTACTTAATTACAATCATGCACAAAGTAGTTTCACAATATTCTCCATAATGTAAATGTTCTCTGACATGAATACATGAATACTTCCTCATGGATATTGAATGCTTTTCCATCTGTTCTTTCTCATATTAATATGAGACCACAAGAATCTCCTCTTTGGAGTTTAATAGACCCACAACAATTCACTCATTCACACATACAAGTTTTGAGGTAATGACTCCATGCATGCATTATTTCTCAATTGATAAATCTCTTCACGATGATTTCGATGCCACTTTTTATGATTCTTTGCATTCTTTGCATTCGGAAACTCCATAAATTCCTTGTATGATTTTAGCTTCCAATAAGCATCACGTTGTCGAGTCCATCCATCTTCGAAAAGGAAGAATTTCTTTTCTGCAGTTTTTACATCTGAGGTGACCGAATTGATGGAGTGGTTATTCATCTTTTCGAATTGTCTTCGACGTTTCACTTTTCCTGACAAAGTTGTGGTTTTGTGAGTTGTTGTTGTCTTAGATTGGTTGTTTGTATCCACAATGGAATTCTGAGTCATGGATTTTACCTTTCCAGCACGAAGACCCCGTCGTCTGATTTTGCATCTTTTGCTGTGACCAAACAATTGTTGAAAAATTGTTTTTTTTGATTTTGAGGTTCAAAGTTCAAAAGTGTATTAAGCTATTTTTAAAAAAAATATTGAACTTGAATGAACGCTTCTGGATTGATAGAGATTTTTGTGAAAGTGAGTCATAATGGTGGCTCTTCCAATTAAAGAACACTCTCGTTGAAGGTTGAGCCCAAAGATACTGTTGAACATGTTTAAATGAAAATACAAGACCTGATAAATGTTCATTCAAATGAGCAGCTATTATTCTCTTGTGGTAAGCTTTTGCAAGAGCCTGGAAGAACCATTTCGGAGCTTGATATTCGTCATGAACAAGTGATTATTATGACAAAAAGAAGAAGATGATGATGATGGCACGTCTTTGTACAATTGAATCCTCCTTGGATTGCACAAAAATACTGAACTTATTTCAGAAGATACTCTTGAAAGGTTGAAAAAGAAAATTCAAGACAAATTTGTCTTTTGTGGCATGGTATTGAAAGAGACTGAGAAAACCATGTCGGAGCTTGATATTCACTATGACAGAGTGCTTTATTTAGTCAAAAAAAGAGTATTTTGAAGTCTGTGATAATGGTGATTGTGTTGTTTAGCCAACTGATCGGCCATTCCGTTCATGAAAGTTCACTGCACTAAAGTTCATCAGAAAAAAATTCATGTGTTTATTAATGAATAATAAACGGTTTATGAATACTCAAAGAAAACTCCCAACATGCAACTCTTTATCAAAACACTTCACGGAAAGGCTTGCACAGTGAATGTACGATCGAACAATTGAAATTGAAATTGCATGATCAGGAAGGTATTCCATCAGATCAACGGACACTCATATTTGCTGGAAAAGTGATGGACCGTATGGGACACACGATATCGGAGTGTAATATTCAACAAGAATCAACAATACATTTGGTGATTGGAAATAGAAATGGATAAATTAAATTGGTGCAGAATTCTTTTTCAAGTGATTCTTGAATTATTAAGAAAATGTTTGATTTTAGATGAACTCTAATCTTGTATGATTGACTTTTTGAAAACATACCTTGCGGATACATGTTCATTCCAAGTCCTTTCAAAAACATTTGCATCTTTTCCGTATCTGTATTGGAATACATGAAAGTAGTGTAGTAGTGACATTCTCCAGAAATTGGAGAAAGATTGAATCAACACAAAAAAATGAAGAATGACACAACAAGTAAACACACACATCAACATTCCAATAATGAACCCAGTCCAACTGTTGTCATTTCATCATCATCTTCGACAAAATCAAATTCATTAGTGATTCCATCATCGACACAACAGGGGTCCTCTTCGTTGGCCTTTCTTGTGGATAACAACAACAGCACCACCACAAACGGTATCAAAATCAATTCCAATCCGCAATCACTTTCACAACAACCACACAACAATCATAACAATAATGGAAACCACAGAAACAACAACAATTCAACTGCCAACACCAGTACCGTTGGATCACAAACAACAACAATAACAAACGTCACTCCTCTCAAACGTGAGCTCTCGCATCGATTGTTACCTCTTCCAACACCACCCAACCTCCAAAAGCAGCAACAACATTCTCATCAACCACAGGCTTCCTCATCATCGAGTTGTACCCGTGCAACAACAACAACAACATCGTTTTACTCCGATGATGATGAAACCATCACTCACCATCCTCACTCCGATTCCGAAGATCAAGTCATGATGAGAAAGGCACATTCTGCCCGAAATTCCTCAGCATCATCATCAGTGATTGGTACACCAAGCGCTTCTACAACTTCCAATTCGTTCCTTCATCCAATTTCGCACCACCACGAAGAACAACAACATCACGAGTGCTCAAAAAAAGAAAATCCGTTACAACGAGCCTCTTTTTCTGGTGCGAGTTCTTCTTCTCATCCTGCTACGACGACGATAACGAATTCATCCACGCAAAGTAAATTTGAACAACATCATAATCCCATTGGAAGTGCTGTTGCATCGGGAGTTCATAAGAGTATAAAAAGTATTGGAGAGGCTTTACAGGCCTATCGTTTTGAAATTGTAAAAGTAGAGAATATCGGAAAAAAGTTGTTACATCTTCGGAATCATCATCCTACCCATCCTAAGGAAAATACATCAAGTCATACAATAATGATGAATAATAGTATCACTGCTACAACGGCAACTCAGTCTGCAACCAATCACTCTGGAATGAGTGAAAATGTAAATAATATTAATAGTAATAATAGTAATAGTAATTCAAGTGAGAAGATGGCAACAACAACAACAACACCGAGCACTGCCGAGATCATTTCCATCAAAATTGAGCCTCACGATCATCATCAGCAGTCATCATCAGCTGTACCATCATCCTCCTCTTCCCAGCCACCACAAGGTTCATCACCTTCTTCTCAACAACAGCCATCAACTACTTTCACTACAAATTTGACCACAGCCACCACAACAAACTCGACCACAAATAGCAAAGAACCGCATTCATCACAACAGCAATCGCCTCCCACTCTCACCTCCCCCTCTCCTCGTATCACGAGAAAACATGCTTCTATGAGGGATGATATTGTTTCAGCGTTTGTCAAAGGCCCTCATTCCGAAGATTTTGATTTAGCTCAATTTTCTTCCATTGTCAACAATGATCCACATGTCACTTCACAAGCACTGTCAACCACTTCCGCAACCACTCCACGATCATTGTCTTTTGTTTCAGCTTCTCAACCATTTCTTCCCCCTCCACACAACAACAACAACCATCATCATGAAATCAAATATTCTCTGCTCATGACAAAGAGTGAAAGTCTTTGTATGGATTGTAAAAATATTAGTTGCAGATGTTTATTGATTAGTGTGCCAACAACATGCACTCCAAGCCAAGAACAAGATGAACAAAATACCATGATTTCATTCGAAATGGTGGGAACTGTTTTGTTGACCACGAGTCGAATTTTGTTCCTCATTGATGAGGACTCTGCAGCCATAGAAGCCTCTTCACCAGAATCACAGCAATTACAAAAGATCATTGAAGTTATGTTGTCCAATGTTGAATACATTGAAAAGAACACTGAAAAAGAGAGATCCATGTGTGTGATTGAAAAATCCTCAATGAATCCACGAGAAGGCGACATTGATCCTCCACCCATTAAATTCATCAAAAAGTATGAATTTTTTGGATTTGAAAGCCACACAACCTTCCAGCGAGCTTTTAAAACATTTAATGATATGCTCAATGTTATTCGAACGATGGAGCATCATTCAGAAACAAGTGTTGAAGGCAATAATTCTGATTCAGTAATAACTGGGAAAATGATCCCGTCATCGAATAGTACTGTTCTGAACAACGCTGAAAAGAAGGACACTGGCACATCCAAACGAGAACGACTCACTCGAAAGCGAGTTTCTGTATCCAACACTTTCCATGACCTTCCCTCAAATTATTCCATCGGTAGTAATGTCAGAAAATTCTTGAGTCCTCTCGAAGAAGCTCTTACCAACAATTTTTCCATGGTTGATAGAAAACTTTTAACACCACCTTCCAAAAAGAATTTTGTCATGGCTGAGACCAAACACAGACGCTCACTGTCGTTGAGTTCTCCAGTGGTCTATGAAGGTGGTTCAAAATCAGGAGCAACCTCCAACAAACCTGGTAGTTCTGCAATTTCAGAGTCAGGTGATGACGAAAAGAGAACAGTCATCTCAGAGGGAGCAATCAGCGTAGGTGGAGGCGCAGAATCATCGGCAGATGAGGCCGAATCGAAACGAAGATCTAAAAAACGAGAAAAGAGACAATCCTTTGCAATTCCTACTCTGGTTGTCGATCCTCCTTCACAAGAATTCGATGAACAATTCGATGGTATGGTTGACGAAATTGCTCACTTTGCCGATGATATTCCTCCCATTGAACTCAATGACATTTTTGCAGTGGCAGACCAAAAGTCCTCCTCGCAAGTCAAAATGAAAGAAGTGACAAGCAGAAAATTTGTGGGAATATCAGCAGAAGAGCTCTTCCAAGCATGTTTTTCGAACGCTTCTACATTTCTTGTTAGAGTGCACGAAAAATTAGGAGACACTGGAATTGAACTCTACGATTGGGTAGACTTCCAATATGGAACACCAACAGTGAGAGGTATTACTTACAAAATTGGAGGATCCACACCTAATCATTTCAGCTCCTTTACACAGACAGCAATTCGAGTTTTGGAAACTCAGAGAGTTGTCCTTGCAAAGACTGCCTCCAAAGACAAACCCATGTCGTACTTTATCTTATTTACATCGGCAGCAACACAAGATATGGCCAACAATCAAATGTTCCAATTCGATGTAAAATACATTGTGAAAGATACAAAACCACTTAATTTATTAATGAACAAGGAGTGTGAAATTGAGATTTGTGCAGGTACACAATGCAAGGGAGGAAGCATATTTTGGAGAAGCAAATCCACAGAATCTAGTGTCATGAAAGCCATCAAAAATCGTCTCTTATCCGAGTTGGATATGATGAATGAGACGGTCGAAGCAGTTGTAAATACAAAGAAAAATGCTGCGTCAGAGCAACGCTTGAAATCTTGGGAAGCTTCCGTGATGTCAACCATTTCATCCTTAGATGGTGGTTTTCCAAAGGAAATGCCAGCCTTAAACAACTTGTTGCCACCTCCCTTGTGTGTAGAATCTTCTCCGCCTCCTTCACCTCGTGGCGACAGAGATGGAGACTTATCAGAGAGCTTGGCAACAAATGAAGATGAAGATGAATTAACTTGTGGATCAACCATTTCAGCAGTTGCCAATACACCTCACAGTGAATACAGTGGTGGAGAAAATGAAGCATCACAGAGAAGAGTGAAAGTGGTTGGATTTTCATCGACCTCACACCTCACCGTGTTGCCGCCATCACGCATTAGTGTCCCAAGCCCAACCACACCCACACTATTTCCTGGCAACACTAATAATGAGCCATCCAGTTTGGGACGTATTCGAAAAATTGGCTTGCTAGATTCCTCTCCAACATTTGCCAACAATTTTGTTGTACCCACAGTTTCCATGGAAACACAAAGCAGCGTTGAGGGGGCGTCAGGCGAGTCAAGCGCCAATGCTTCAAAGCAAGCTCAACCCAATGAGACGTCGACGACTGCCTCAATTGATGCTTCTGTTACAAATGCTGTTGCATCGACGAGTATGGAAATGCATTCATCTCTTACCATTACAGATATGAGACCAGATCAAATCAAACAACTCGATCCAATTTTATTATTATGTTGGGAATTATTGGTCAATGTATTTAAACCTGTGATGAAATTCCTTTCGATAGGGTTTAATTATGCAGTGAATTATGTGTTGGAACCAGTTTTAACATTTTCATGGAATTTCAAAGATGTTGTTTCAGGAGTCATTGTTGTTTTGTTGGTACTTGTGTTCATGTATGGAAATTATTCAATGACCAACAGAGTTAACAATTTAGCTATTGAAACAGTACATATTCACACCGAATTGAAGAACAAATACATTCTTGCTAGGAATATGATTCATCGAATTCAAGATTCAAGCCACATGAACTCGACACAATTGCAATCAAGTTTACGCGACATTATGAAAGACTATCTAGTTGAGCATCGAAAGCTTTCACGTAAGGTGGAGAAGAATGATTTGATGAAATCACTGAAGGACTTTAGGAACAAGCTAAAAGAAGGTTTCAAGCACTGAAAGAAATCTGGCCAAATTTTAAATTTAATAAATACTTAATTTTGTGATGAATGAGATTACACAACACTTCTCTCATTTAAGGCAAACAATTGTAGTGACATGTCTCTCACATCTACCGATTTTCGCGTTTGGACACATGTTTCCTTCGATTTCAGAGCATGAATCGGAGCATGTATTCTGTTGGTGAAGCAAGAATTGCAACGGTTTGAATTGTCACAAAGAATCATCACAATACAAATCGTCAAAAAATATGAACATTAGCAATGGATGAAAAAACACACATCGCCAACTTACGAATAAAGTGGGATATCCCTCAATGAAGGTGGTCGCACTTCCTCCACCATCCAAGTTGATGGCATTCTGAAAACCAAGGAATAATAAAAGATCTGTCATTTCATAAACATTAAGACCTAACTTTTGAGGCTCATATCCATTCACCTGCAATATCATTAAATTTCCGTTAATGTCGTTTCCAATAGCGACACGTGGTGCAGCCAAATCACAAAAACCTTGGCTTGTTTTTTCAATTTTGATCGACTCATTGACAAATGACTTTCCTTCTCGTACGAGCCATAATGCTCCCTGTTGTGAATGTCACATCATTTTGTTCATGTAAAACACCAATTTCACAATAACATGGCACCAATTTTTCAACAATATGGTGGAGAACCATTATAGTTTCGTCAATCAATGAGGTCTTTTGTCCACACAAATACACCTACCTGAACCAATTGAGTTGGGTTCAATTTTGCAAGATCAGTCTCATTCAAATATCCATACAAATATTGAGGGTGATTTGCATTGTCGATAAATCCAAATACAGCATTGTGTCCAGAAGCAGAATTTAACAGCTTTCCATTCGAAATCACTCGTCCAATACAATAGCCATGAGGTACATCAAAAAATCCTGCATTTGTTGCCACAAGACAATCGTTCTGCTTGGCCGTTGTACTTGTTCTTTCTTTACATGGATCAGTGTCAGGCGATGGTGATTTGAACAAATTGAATGTTCCATACTCTTTGTGATGATGATGAATCGTGCTAGTCATCGTTGGATTAGTAGAAGTACTTGGCTGACAACATCTTCCATAGGGCGCAATGATTTGAAAGTGACCACGATTCACCACTTTGACACGTAATAAATTTCCACTCACTTTCTGATTCTTGATGAAAGGAAACGACTCATTCTTCAATTCATAATGTGAATACGAGAGAGGAGTATTTGGTTGAGAATAAACCGAAGATACCAACAAGTAATTACTGTTTACATCTTGGACACTTATGGAGCTAGGAGAGTAGTGATGATTGAGTGCCTCGGGAATACTCCACTCAAATCCGTAGGGATGGCTCGAGTGATCCAGTGTACTAGTTGGAATATCATCATTCTTCTTCATGAAAAACGGAGCAGAACCATTCACTGAATAACAGGAGAAGAAGAAAATGGCTCCAATCACGTGCAACAACCAACAATAATAATTCAAGAAATTGGATTTCATGATCATTTTTTTCTTTCATTGTTCCACTCATGAAAGGTCATGTCCGGACAAGGCTCATCAAAAGACTAATTACTTTCCATTGTCGTTCTTTCTCTTCTTTTTCAAACAGACGTGAGAGTCTCTCGAGGAGGGATGCATCGCGAAAGGTCTCGTTTTGATTGTCTTGAAATATTCAATTTTTTAGTCCCATAATTTCCCTTTCCGATTTTACCTTCACCTCTTCATCGGTTGTTTGAATTCTTGAGAAAACCTCAAGATGATGACAAATATTCCTACCACACAACCTGATGACTCCTACGTGAGTGAGATAACTTTGGCAAAGCTGTCTGATGATCCCACGCTGCACAACGATTGATTGCGTTATTGTTGTTGTTGTTAAGCTGTTGAATAGAGATGAAAAGGGCTCTCTTCTCTGTTCAAAGGCTTTCTTGTTTTTTGTTTGAAAAAATACTTTAACTCTGTGATTAAAAATTGACGAGTGATCACTCTTGGATGGGTGATCTTTTTTGGAATTTGTCAACGAATTAGTTTAATATTACTAGAGTATTATTATTATTAACACAATAACAATGCCTCGGAGAAAGCAAAAAAAGGCAGTCATGACGGAGGAAGACGGTGAAGAACGAGCCGAAGAGGCTCTTCCTCATGTTGTTGATGATGAAGGTGATGAAGAAAGAAAGAGTCAAACAAAGGCTCCTAGAACCTCACGAAGAGCTAAAACCAAAAGAAAAAAGCAAGAATCTTCGGATGAAGAAGAAGAGGAATCCATATTGGATGAAGAAGAAGAGGAAGAGAAACGTTCTAAAAAGAAAACAAAGAAAAGCAACTCCTCCACGAGTAAAAAGAAAAAAACATCATCCTCGAGTAAAAAGAAAAAAGCAGAGTCGGAGCTTGAGGAAGAGGACGAAAACGAGCCAATGATTGAAAAAGATCAAACCGAAGATGTCATGGAGGACGAGGAAAAAAACAACACAATAACCAATGCTTCATCCATTACCACTCCCACAGAGGAGGAAGTCATACCTGAGGAACAACCAGAAGACGCGGTTGGAGATTTGGACCTGACCAAAATTCAGTCTGAAAACTCATTTGTCATGGAAACAATTCAAAATGTGATGCAATTTCAATCTGTATTGCAAAATGTCGAGTCTGGATATGCAACTTTGTCAAGTGAAGATCGACACAAGATTTTGAGTATTCTCAAACATCAACAACGTAAAATTGGAAAATTAGTGGAAATTTGTAATTCAGCTGAGTTGTTACTGTTCCGTGGTGCTAAGAATGATTTGAGCGAGTATGGTATTCTCAACAAGATTGAATTGGTTGAGGTTTGGGCTGTCGTTTTTTCATTTCTAAAATTTTCCGATTGGCTTAAAGCATCCCAAGTATGCAAATTATGGAAAAAAGCAAGTGAAGAACCTTATTCCCTTTCCTCTCTTCAATTTGACTTTAAGTACAATTTTCAACACAAGCACATTCTCGAGGTGTACAGGGAGTATTTTGCGGAAAGAAAGATATTTATTCGATATGCATCAGATATTCCAGGTATGTACAATGATGATATTTTCTGCAGGAAGAAGAAGTATATGGTATGATAATAATAATAATATATGGCTTCCAATATTCACAATCATCACCACAGGTCATTTTCTAAGATATTTAAGCGAACATAACATTGTATTTCCCAACGCGAAATATCTAATCACTTGTAAGATTCCTTCATGGGAAGATGAACTGTCCTATTATTCAGATGAGAATATTGAGAAGGTATTTCCAAAATATGCCATGCCACACTTCAATGCGTCCAGTGTAGAGGAATTTGGATTTTTAAGAAGTTTTCTTTCTTCCTCTTCTCAAAAAAGTAAGTTCTAAATCATCATTTGTTGCAGTGATGTCGTTATTTACTCTGTGTCATTTTCAATAATCATTTCATGTGCTTACGAATGAATTTGTGATATGGAATTACCCATTGGAATAATAACTCTTATTAGCAATTGATGTTCCTGCATCTACCAAGTGCGTTAAGCTGGGAAGTAGATTTGTCGAGTTTGAAAATCCCGATAATATTGTCAAGCTAGTAATCTCAATTTGCGACGAAGAGACATTACCACAATTTCCAAATCTCACCGAACTTGATCTTTCCCTACATTTTTCTCCCTTCAATGACGACATTATTTTGGATTACAAATTTGGAGAGAAAGTGAAAACCTTGGGACTGTGTTACCATGCCACCATTCAAGATGTAAAAAGATGCTTGCCTTCACTCTCGCAAATACAAACTCTAAAGCTTTCAGAAGTGGGTCTTAATAAGCGAGCGTTTTCCGTTGGATCCAACTTGACCAGTTTTGAAAATTTAACGGAACTCGATGCTGATACAATGTATGAATCGCAACTCGAAGCGATTGCACCTCGACTAAAACGTTTGAAGATTTCCAAATTGCTAGAAAAGAAAGGCAAAATATTCACCCATTTGACCAATATTGAAGCACTCTGTATCACAGATCAAGTACTTGCAAATCCAAATGACTTGACCAAACTAACCAAGCTCAAGACGTTACAGATATCCAATAATTCAAATAACCATAACAAGCAAATCACGATCGATTCTGCAAGTTTGGAAACCTTGATCCTGCTGACATTTAATTCGATCACTATTAACTGCCCAAACTTGTACTACTTACTAATAAGCGGTGGCTTGAAGAGCGGATCTGAATCAGTCTACATTACATCGAACAAATTGAGCTTGTTTCGTTTGGATCGTGAAGTCCAGGTATGTTTTATGGTTTACACACGTTTTCCAAGTTTCAATATATATATTTATTTGGAAATGATTCAACCCATGTTCATTTGAACCATATTTTCATAATTATACAATCCATGTGAATCATATTTTCCCTAATGTACAACCATCTATATTGAAATCATGATGTTTATCAAAATTCATGCAGTCTTTGAGCATTAAGGGACCAAATTTATTCTCAGACGGCTCTATACTTGAGCGTGTCAAGTCCATTGTTGATTTGGAATGCCCTCTCATAGAGAGTGCTCACATATTGTCAGCATCATCAATCACGCAAAGCGATAGTTTCAAGACACTACTCGTGAGACAAATCAAGACTCTAAGAATCTCGGCATGCACGTTACAAATTTTTGAATATCAAACACAAATTCAAAATTTATTCATTGATGGATGGAAGAGTATTTCGAAAATTTCACAAGCCAAAATGTCTCTCTACAAGCAAAACACGAAAACAGTAAGACAATTATCTCTTCAAGGTTGCAGTATTGAAGTAGTCAAGTCGATCAATAACCTTTTCAGAGAATCGAGTAGTATTGAAACTCTTTCAATTCTCGACACCAACTATGACAGTGAAGTCATGGACTCCATTTCCAACTCTTCACAATATTATCCAAACTTGAGTGAATTGCATTTGAAAAATATTGTTGGTTTCAAGCCAGCTACCATGAATCTATTTCTGAAAACACTTGATCCAAGAACCAAGCTCAAGACTTTGGAGTGCGTTCTTAAAACTACCTATAAGAGATATATTCCAACACACATTCCAACACATGTAGAGCGGTACATTGGCTCGATCGGTGGTATTGCGAATGCTCCTGTGAAAAACTTAACCTCCCTAATCGTACCCAGTGGATGCATGCACATGGAGGCAGAGGAATTTCAACATCTCCCAAATCTCACCTTCTTGAAATTGGAACAAATATTTGTGGACTCGACCATGTTGAAACATTTGAAGAATGTCAAGATTTTGGTACTGTCTGCCTATAACTCTTTATTACTGAAATTGAATAAGGACGAGAATCCTGAACGTACCATCTATTATGAATAGGAAAGAGTGGGTGACTTCATACGAATGAATATTGTGTTCATGTCACTCGCATAGATAGATTCCTATCATCTCTTCTCCTCGAAACATTAATGTAATCAATCACATTATTGACATCGAAATATAATTGACTTTGAATTGTTAATGAATATTTTCTGTGATTGAAGTTTCGCACTGACAGTGCCTTGCATCATACCTTAAACGTGCACGAATAGCATCTTTCAATTAGATTCATCACAGTCAATTAATTATAAATTGTTCTTCAAATTTTTAAAAAAGATGAAGTCTTTCATATTAAATTGTCACTTGTTTGAAAATGGAAGGTTTCCAAACTTGTCCAATGTCTGGTCCAGTCGACAAGAGCTTAAAAGCGAGGATGGTACTTCACACTAATTTCTCTCTTCGAAAAAAACACACAACTTTAAAGAACCCTTTGTCTATTAATTATTTATTCACTAACTATTCTCAACAACAACAAGATGAGAACCACACCTCCACAAGGTAGAAACCAAAAGAGATTAAAACTGGTTCGAAGCAAACCGGTTCACTTACCAACAACCCAAAAGATCATTCGTCATCGACCCAAACTCCAAAAAGAGCTCAGATTTAGAAATAACAACAGTGGCAAGTACTTTAATATGGATTGGGCGTTGCAGAGTGTTTGGGTTGGTCCCTCTCGTCAAACCAGATTCATTCATCTCAATAAGGACAAGGAAAATCAAAAGAACATCTCCATCCAGAGTGCTCCTTTCACTTCCAAGAAGAGTTTGTACCGTAATCGTCCCATGCTTCAGAACATCAAATACAATTCATTGCAACGGATTGATAACATGTTGCATTCGTATCGAATTCGTGCCTTAAGAGTTCTCAAACAACAAAATCAACAACAACAACAACTCGGATCAGCAAGTATGGAAAAAGGAAGTGCCTTGAGTAAAAGTAGTGGTGCCATTCCAAAACCATCGTTAGCTTCTGTTGGTGGTGGTTCCTCTTCTCGAATCAATCCAAAGGACGTGATGAAGAGAATCTATGTCAAGAAACAAAAACCAATGGCAGTGGTGGGAGGTCCAAGTAGTAGTAGAAGTAGCAGTGGTAGTGGTGCAAGTGCTTCAAAGTCGGCGACGGTTGCTCCAAGTGTTCAAGTGAGTGGAGCTTCAAAGAAAAAGTAATATTCTGTTGTTGTTAATGGAATCTTTCAAGATGTATTGTAAATAAAAATTGAACCTTATTGAGATGAAAATATTGACAACAAGAAGAAGTTGTTGTTGCAAAGGTGTTTGTCGAAATTTGCAAGGAAGATTCGAATAACCTTTGACAATGACACTTAATGTCTTACAACTGGACATGTGATTCAATGTACTTTAAACTTTATTATAACAGAGTCATGCTATTCGAATCTTTCATTGGACGAGTACAAGACCTTTCTTGTTGTGATCAAGGTGGTGTTGAGTTTTTGGAGAGTTCCTTAAATGGGTTCATCAAACATGTTTTAAAAAAAAGAAAAAAATGCTTCGCAATGGTTCGTCGTTGCTGTCGTTGAAGGCGATCCATGCATCATCAACAAGAACAAGAACTTTGAGGAAGAAGAGTTTTGGTTTTTTCATCAATCAATTCTATGGGGTGAAAACATGTTCATCATCCTACTCACGGGCATTACGGAATAAAGATCATCAAGAATCAAGGCAACTTTTCAATCCTGTTATTTCCGACCACACCATTCATGGAAATCCAAATATCTCTTACGTTGGAAACAGCAGCAACAACCACCACAATTTACGGAATATTTCTTTTCAGTTGAATAAGAATGAAAAAATTCCCAATCATTTTGATTATGTGGTGATTGGTGGAGGCTCGGGAGGTATTGCCTGCTCAAAACAACTCTCTCTGGCCTCAAATTCCAATACAAAAATTTGTTTAATTGATTACAGAGATCCATCCAATCATTGGCTTTCGGAAAGGAATGGCAAGTTGAATGGCTGGTTATGGCCACTCGGTGGAACCTGTGTCAATATTGGATGTATCCCAAAAAAGTTAATGCACAAAGCGGCACAAATTGGAGAAACCATTTCTCGTGACGCTGCTGAATTTGGATGGAAAGCAAAGAGCGAGCAACATGATTGGAAAACTCTAGTTTCCAATGTACAAAACTATATCAAATCTCTGAATTTTGGATATCGAACAGCCATGACACATACATATGCTTTTGATGCCCAAGATTCATCACAAAAAAAGCTCTACTATCTCAACATGAAAGCCAAATTTATCAATGACCATACGCTGGAACTAACGGACCCAAGAAAGCAAACAACACGTACCATTACAGCCGATCAAATCATTATTAGTGTTGGAGGCGCTCCCAATATACCGAGCGATGTACCAGGTGCTAAAGAATATTGCATTACTTCAGATGATATTTTCTCGTTACGAGAGGCACCAGGAAAAACACTAGTGATCGGAGCTTCATATATTGCTTTAGAAACTGCATCATTTCTTAGAGGTCTTGGCTACGATAGCACTGTCATGATACGATCGATACCATTGAGAGGATTCGATCAAGAATGTGCTTGGAAAATTGTGGATGGTATGAAAGACAGAGGAACAAAATTTTTGGAGCGATGCATTCCTATCAAGATTGAAAAGCTCGACCAAGGAGAAGTTGGTGACGAATATTTGGTGCATTACAAAAATCTTGACAATGGAATGATTCAAACTGAAAAATTTAATACCGTCATGTTTGCTGTTGGACGAAGGGCTGTGACCTCTGAATTGAACATTTCGTTGGATATGGATGAAAATGGGAAAATTATTGTAAATGAACGAGAAGAAACATCAAAAAAACATATTTATGCTATTGGAGATTGTATCAATGTAAGTGAAAGTCGTTTGCAATTGTCTTGTCCAAGTGTTTACAAACAATTTTTAACAATTAATTGAAACTAATATCATTGCATTGACGTCATCCAAATGTATCAATGTTCACAATGATGTGACTTTTTCGAAACATGGCATTCTACATTCCATCACCTACACTTACTCAATTCACAGAGAAAAACCGAGCTCACACCAGTCGCTATTAAGGCTGGTACACTTTTAGCGAATCGACTTTGCTCTGCTGGAGAAGAACTGATGGACTATGACAATGTACCAACCACTATTTTCACACATCCCTATGAGTATGGTTGTTGTGGATTATCTGAAGAGGAGGCCATTGCTCGTTTTGGAGAAGATCAAATCGATGTGTACATTTCGAGCTATGCTCCTATTGAACATTCACTTGCTCATCGAGATGAGAACAAAACTTTTATGAAACTTATTTGTCACAAAACAAATGAAAATACTGAGAGAGTGATTGGATTTCATTATGTGGGAGACAATGCAGGTGAAATTACAATGGGAGTTGCAGTTGCTATGAAAAGTGGAGCAACCAAACAAAATTTTGATCATACCATTGGTATACATCCAACTGCTGCAGAAGAAATGACACTATTAACCATTACGAAACGATCTGGAAAATCTGCAGAAAAAGCAGGATGCTGAGGATAGCTCTCTACCACTGTGCATGTCAAGACCCGTACGTGGTTTTTTTTGTAATGTTGAACAATCTGTAGTTATGGGCTGAAGATCAGAAGGGAGGGGTTTTACAATGACAACCATCATGTAAAGGTGAACCTTTTAATCCTCTCTTGATATTTGAATTGTTGGGCAAGTGGTAGAGAAATATTTCATATTCTAATTTTCATGGTTACTTTTTGGAAACTTGCGTGACATTACACCGACAAACGTATCACTTTACCTAAATACGAGTCCATGTAATTGAAAAGAGTTTCCATCGTTTAAAATAAAATCATGTGAATTTGAAAATATATTTTGTCATTGAATATTCTTGTTATGTGAAATCAAGCTGAGTGTTTCCATGTTTATATATACCCTCAAAAGTGTTGGAAATAGCCATATAAAGTCCATTCCAAGCTTTTCTCATTTATTGCCCTCATTGCTGCAGAATGGAACTGACAAGGAGAAGGGATTATCATCTTCCTCCATAATGGAAATGGAGGGAGCAGAGGTGGAATTGAAAGGATCCGTAGTTGAAGAAAAAGTCCATCCTCCTTCGACGCCACCCAATTGATGACCCTCTGGTTCTTGAAAGGGATGATGTGACTCTCCAATGAGTGTGCTGTAACCTTTAGAAATCGATTGGTTTGGTGAATGATGATTGGAAAGGTCGTTATGTGTAGTGCTGTTGGTTGAGTTCTTGTGTGAGTGTCGATGATGATGGTGATGTTGTGCTTGTTGATGCATTTTGTTTGAAGCATCTAAAGAAAGAGATTTTTCTCTAATAAATATCGACCAAAATGGAAATTTTCTATATTGTTAATTTTTATCGCAATTTTTCTCTATGACACTTTGTCCAAATCGCAGTATGGAATTCCACTTACTCATTTCCATCAGCAGCTCAAAGCAATCCTAAAAATATGAAAGTCACTTTCAGTTCTGCTTCACCAACATCAAAGTGTGTTGTTCTTCACAGCAAGAGAACATTCATCGGGCATTGATGTTTGACTTGCTGATGAACCAGGAATTGTTAATAATTCTTCCTAAACACCTCTTTGAGATCATCACAACAAACACACAACACTACCAAGGTATGTTTTGCCAAAGTTATTGTTGATGTTTATTGTGAAGAGATCGATTTACACAAATCGGCAAATACAAGCCTCAACCCTTTTACCACAATAACAAATATAGGAGTCGCTGGGTTCGTGAACTTCTTCGAATTCATTTTCTTCTTCATTCGATTCAAACAAGTGATCAAAATCAGCATCATCAAAGCCATCTTCGCTTGAACATGACTCTTCATCATCGGCTTCAAAAGGGATGATATTCTTTGACGATGCCGAATCCATCTGCTCCTTTATGTAGTTATTCTGAAGTGAAAGGACATCAGGCTTATCATCTTTGCGATCATCTTCACGATCATCATATTGATGATCAAAAGAGTTGACGACCAGAGTCTCGACATCCAGCTCATAAGTATCCAGCTCATCAGCCAAAATGACTTGCCCCATGATTTTTGTCTTTTTAGAAATTGGTTGATGATGATTTTGGTTAAGATTTTCATCATCATCACTACCAAGTTCGGAGGTAGTGGTTTCGGTTGGAAAAAAGAAATCCAAATCTCGTTTCACGCCCATTCTTCTTCTTCTCAAGTTGCTATTAATAACAAACAACGAGTTGAAGAAAAAGGGATGATGAGAGAACAGACAGGCGAGATCAACAATTCAGAAGAGAAAGTTCAAGAGAAGTTGTTGATTTTTTTTGTTGTTGTTGCAAAAAAAATTATTTTTTGAAGAGCTTTTTTATTTTTATTTTAACGATCCGGGAATTCACGTGAAAACATGAGAATACAGGACACAGTAAAAGGAAGAAGAAGAATGGCTTAATTTTTTCAATTTTATTATGTTTAGGAAGATATATATTGAATTAGGGATACATCGAGTCAAATGCCTCTCCGACAAAGGATTGACATTCTTCTTGCGAATATATTGAATCTACAAAGGGTGACTCTTCAATTGGAACAAAGTCATCGAGTTGTGTTGATTCATCTCCATCAGAAGACAATCTCAGAAAGGGAGAATCATCTTCTGGAATGGATTCAACCTGTGTTGAAAGAAGTTCTCGTTCTAATTCTTTCTTTAAAGTTGTATCCAAATGAAAGGTTTTTTGTTTTTGAATCTTTGAGATTGGAATGATGTTTCTAAGAGATTCATCATTCGAATCTTGTTGTTGATGATTAGAATCGTTAGATGAAGCGTTAGAGTGGTTAGAATTTTTTGATGGTGTCATTGAGAATCAAAAGCAATGCAAAGAAGGGTTTGAGCAATTGCTGTCAAGTGTCGCAAAGAAACAGCTTGAAACTGTTGAAACGGAAAGAGAAGAACTGCTTGAATGCTGATTACAGGCACTCTTCAACAGAATGCCACTGTCGGTTTCGATGATGAAAAACCAACCAGTGAACGAGTGATGTCAATTTTTTTTAGAAATTTAAAATTAAACTCCGTGAAGAAATTGGGAGTTGTGTCATTTGACAATTCCCTCATGCTTGAGCCAAAGAAAACTCTCTCCAAGTGAGAATATCTCACTTTCATCTACGAACCAATTGTTTCACAAGTTCCTTCAACTCTTCCCATTTCTTTCTTACAGTTTCAGATAAATACTTTTTCAACCATTCATGAATGGGATCCACTTTCAATCTCTTTTCTTCTGTGGCACTGTACATAATGACACCCAATACCAAAATGACCAACGCCTCCAAATCCAGAACTGTCAAGTGTGATGAAGTGGCAGGACCTGCCAATACTGGAATCATAAATCCAACACTTGACAGAACCAATCGAAGTGCTGCTGAAATCACTGCCAAAGTACTTGATCCATATTTAAAAACAAATAACTTGGAAATATTAAAAGCTAAATTGAAACACATAAACACCAAAATGACCGCCCAAACGTATTCACATAAATCTCCTTTCATCGAATTAATTCCAGCAAAACACTGAAATCCATTTGCCAAATATTCACCAAATTGTGAAATATTAAAAGCCGAATAAGGAGCTGGAAATGGAATAAATGCAATTGGAAGTGTCATTAATCCAAAAAGTAAAGTGAACATCATGGTCCAAGTTTGCATGTACCAAACATCCATATCGACCTCTTTCTCAGTTTAGACATTCGAAGCAGCTCCCACAAGAGTTGATAAAACGACGAGAAGAGCCCAAAGGAGTTGTGACGATTCGTTTTTGTAGGTCCTCCCATGGATGAGGAATGAAGAAAGATGGGTAAGAGATCGAGTCCAATGCCAATCGCAACGAGTGTAATTCCACCGATATGTAAAATGTTGTAACGAACGGAAAGGAAAAGGAAGGAGAGAATGACATTGTTGATGATGATGGATTGGTTGAGAGCGACGTTTAAATCTCCATCACTTGGAACGACTTGAATGAGATTTGAAATGCAGGAAAGAAGTCCTAAAATTGCAAACTGGAATTAAATTATGAATCAGTTGTTCATCAAAGTGAAAATGTTTGAGTGTGAAATATCAACACTGTTTGAAATAATTACCTTTTTCAATGGAAATTTTCTCATTTCCTTTGTGATGGACTTGGTCACAAACATTTTAAACCAAACAATGGGCCACAACAGAACGCAAAACAAAATTGGTAAAAGGACTGAACTCAAAACGACTGAATAATTTTGCATTTGTGTGGAAATTCGAACAATGAGCACAAAATCAATACTTCTCGCAACGACCATAATGAAAGTAGAAATGAGAGTAATGAGAAGAGCCAGACGAATTGTAAATGGACGAGAGAGGACAGTAAAAGAAAGCTCTTTCTCAAATATTGAATGCTTCGTTGGTTCTTGTCCATTGACTTCTTTGGAAATGGCTTGAAAGGAATGATGGCTGTCACTTGCCAAATCCACCTCTTGACTTGGTTTCTTCAGAGGTTCTGAATCCTCTTCTTGAATGGAATGGCACTGAGCATGTATGAGATTTGTTGATTCCTCATTCACCAATTCTCCTCCTTTAAAGTATTTCTCAATTAAATTCATGAAAGAGTTTTTGGATGACATGATAATTGTTGAATAAAAGACGATGAAACTGTGGATTTCTATTGAAAGAATGCGTTTCTTGTTGTTGTTGCATGTGCTCAATTATGAATTTTTTTCTTTTGAGACTTATATTAAAAGATATAAATATTTTTTTACTGTTCTGAGGAATGAAAACTCCGGATTCTCCGTCTGATGTTCCAGCTCAGCTGAGAATTGTGGAATATTTATATTTGGAAAATTGACAATCTATTTGGAATTCAAAGTAGTTTCTCAGAATGATACTCCTATTAATTGAGCGAGAAATTACAACGAGAATTATTGCATGTGGGAAAATCGACAATCTCACACTCCGCCCTTCTTCTCAATAATTGCACTTGAGAATTTTGAGTAAAAACAGCATCCCTCCTTGGTTCATATTTTCAAAGTGGATTCAATTATTGTGATTCGACACAGAGTTCATAATTAAGGGTTTATGAATGAGCAATACTTCCAAAAAAACTCTTGTCAACTTCTAAACGAACCTTCATCTCATGTATTTAGTTCTCCTTTTCAAATCTTTATCAAAAAAAATGTTTCAATTGTTGATCGGAAGAAATTTGTTTCTTTTTGGATTCGTACTGATATTGGTGTGTTTACTTGAAAGAGAGGTACATCGGAAGGTGGTGGTTCATGCGTTTCCGATTTATGATTCCAATGTCATTGGTAGAGGAATATCAATCACCACCACCACAACCACTACCATTCAGACAACAAGAACAACAACAACCAATAATGAGATGGATTCATCCATGAGGAGATCAAGGCTCGGTGGAATTGCTGCTGGGAATGCCATTCCATACTTTGAAACGGAGTGTGGGTTTGTATTTTCATCAATTGAGAGGAATACGTATTTAAATACATTTGGGATCAACATGTAATATATGGAACTTTCAAATGATGATACAATTTCAATTCGGTGTTGGATTTACAACAACAACAATATTCATTACGGATCATGATGACCCATCCACGAATACGAACAAACATTTGGAAATATGATACAAATTTTGATGCTAATTGATTGAACGAACGAAATCTTCTCACTTTCCAGAACGAACTTTGAAGTGGGTCAACAAATTGGAGCTCATTTCAAAGATAGAATCCGATCTCTGTTATTCAACACTTCTCTTCCATTCCAGAAAGTCTATCTCCCTTTTTCGAAACAATTTCCAGAAGTCATTACACAACTATATCAAGTCAACAAGTTTTATTTTCCTGAATATATACAAGAGATTGAGGGTGTAGCGAGTGGAGTTAATGTCAGCTCTGAATGGATCTTTTTGTTGAATGTTGGAGTTGAAATTGAAAATGACATTTCAAATGCATCCATGACTATTCATTCCAAAAAGTGGTTGGACAAAATGCCATTTTTGGATAAACAATGCTCAGACATTTTTGTGTCAGTCGTAGACAATACAAACACGACGACCAATGCACAACATAGAATCGCTTTACTCGGTCACAATGAAGATGCATCTAGTTATAGCCAAAATTATGACTATATTGTGAAGAGTTGTATCAAATCAGACAAGTCCAAAGATCCTCTAATATTCACAGCATATCATTATGCAGGTCAGTTGCCAGGCAATGCATTTGGATGGAATGAATACATGGCCTTCTCTACCAATGCTCAATTTCCAACCATTGTTCGTCATGGAGGTCATGGAGTGGCACGCAATTTTGTGAATCGATTTGTATATGAATCGAAAAGCATTGAGCAAGCAAGTGGAGCGTTGAGAAAGTTTGGATTCATTCTCGCCTCTGGTTTTGCTTCAAATTTTGCTGCATTACCAACCAAAGATTCACCTCAATATGAAATGGCAGACATTGAAAGTGCTCCCATGATTACACAAGGAGTTTTGGAAATGGCGATTCACAAAGTAGCACCTGTGGTGGTTGACAATATTCACCCCACGTTTTACTTTCATTTAAATTCTTACAGAAATTTAAAGGTTCCTCAATATTTAGATCCTAGTAGTGTTCACAGACAATCACGAATGGAACAATTTTCAAGAAATAGTGTCACTACACCACAACAAGTGCTCGCCATTCTAGGTGACAATCATGATAAGGAATATCCTATTTATCGAAATGGAGCTCCTCCAGATACCGATGTTAAAACAGTGGCAACTGTTCTGTTCAATCTTGTGACAAGAGAAGTGAGCATTTATAATGAAAATCCAAAATATGACAAGCCTATTTATGTTTTCAAGAATTGGATGGATTTGAATGTAAACAGTCATTCATATTACCTTTCGTATGGTTCAAAAATTTATGATTTTGAAAATTGGACAAAACTCCATCTTCAAAAAAATGTACAGACATGATTGTTGAATTTTTTTAATTGGAATTCTTGTGGAAAGATTTTAAACCTCTCATAGATCATCATTCATTGATATTGTATCATCATATTTACAACAAGTAATTAATAGGAAATTATTTAAGTTACCTTTTTCATCCATTAATATTATTATTCCTTTCTTCATCATCTTTCATCATCGGACAAAAAACATTCTTGAAATGATACCCTCCCATACATTTCATAGATTGCAAAAACTCATTCATCATCTTGCTCCTCAAACCTCCCTTCCTTCTCATCCACTCCAACATGATGCAAAGCCTTCTTCTCAAATTCACCATCTTGCATCTTCCAACTATGATTTTTCATCATCACCCGAAGAAGCCATCATCATGGTTGATAACGAACGTGATTTCCATGATTTATCCAAAGCATTCCGAGAAGTATCATCTTTGATTCCTTCTCCAAAGATTATTATGGGAGATTTGACTCAATTTTTGAAAAGTGTTCAGAATGAAACAAACGACAAAATCAACAACAAACGAAATTTCAATGAAACACTCGATCACAACACTACTGCTGCTTATGTATTCAATGGTTCATCCATTGCTCAAAATTATACGAGCAGTAGTAATGACAACAAGCAGACCTTAGAATCAAATCATCATGATCATCGAAAAGAATTGAGTTCCACCTTTGGCATGAAGATACAAGGGACTCCACATTTTTCAACAGGTATCTCTATATCTGCTGACGCAGCTGAAGATGAGCTCGATATTCTCGTGAGGAGAGCCGAAGAAATGAGAATTCAAGAAGAATTGATTGAGAAAGGCACATTGAAACACGCCTCTGGAAAAATCTATGAAGTGGTGAAATACATTCCACATTTAATTGTTCCAACCTATGTTGAGGAAAGTACTCGAGCCGGAATGGAGAGTCGAGAACGACGACGACAGAGAATCAAGATTTTGTACGATGTGCAAACAACACGAGCTCAAACACCTGCGTTTCTAGATGTGTCACAAGATGATCCAAAAACACCTCTGGCCTTTCGATACATTCGAATTATTCTCACTACTGCTGAAGCTAGAAGAGCACAAGATATTCATCTCGATCAATACAGTGCGAATTGTATGAGCATTGTTTATGCCACTCAGTTGGGAGTGACTGGAAAATTAGTTCTCAAAGGAGCAGTCGTGCAATCCATTATTTACTATATTGCATTCTATGATTTGTTGAGCAGTGGAAAACCAATGCCAGGAGCTGTGAGAGATTACTCACTGAAAATTAAGGTTCGTTCGCATGATTTTTTGCAAGGCACTTTTAATGTCTATCGTGTGAATTGTATCCGAACGAACCATGAATTGGGACTCTATCATATTGTGATGAGAACTTTACAAAATTAGGTGCAAGCTATGAAATTTCACGCTAAAAAATTGAAAGAAATTTCTCTGCTTTTCGCCTAATTCACTCAAAACTCTCGAAATCATTAGAATCAAATTGCAAAATTTTCAAAAGCAATCTTGGTGTGTGAATGAGTTCGATTGTGACATCACTAGATTAGTGTGTTTGAATATCCCCAATAATGAATAGTCTCAAATTTGGAGCATTGACTCTCAACAAGTGTATACCTGAAATACTGATACATTTGATTCTTCCGCTCATAAGCGAACAAGATACTGTATTGATATTTCGAATGGAATTGTGATCAAGATCTTGACCATTCAAAATCAACGTTCTTATGGTGTGCACATTAATCGTGAAGGACCTATCTTGTGGGCTCAATTTCCCAATAAATTTCACATTTCCACAGTGTAATCCAAGATGCCTCAAAGATGTGCAACATGTTGCAAGTCGCTTGAGATTCTTATTTCCTCCATTTCATGGGCTTACTAGATTAGAGGTTTTGAATATTACTTGTAAAGGTTGGAACCAAGCTAGCTCGCTTCAAAAATTTATTTGAAATCATTTTATTGAAGGATGAAAGGGATTTGATGCTGCTGTCAAATAGCCATCAAAAATCTACAAATATGACCAATTTTCAACAATTAAAATAAAGGAAGGTAAAAACTCTAGTAAAATCTAGCATTCAGGTTGTACGAACATTTGTTTCAGCAATAATGAAAATTGAAATTAATTGCTTAATCCTTCTTGGTTCCCTTCTTCTTTTCTGCAGTTGTTGACTCTTTTTTCTTTGATTCCTTCGTCTTTGGTTTCTCTTCTTTTTCTTCCTCTTCTTCCTCAGCTGCTTCTTCCATTTCTACATCCTCTTCTTCCTCTTCCTCTGGTTCCTCTTCTTGCTTGTATTCTTCGTCCTTGGATTCGTCCATCGAACTTCCTTCTGATTTCACCTTCTTCTTGTGTGATCTTTCAGATTCCGCAAAATACTCTGTGTCATCAGCATTTGGATAAATCTTGTAGCCATTGGCTTCGATTGCATGTTCCACATCCTTGGCCTTGATGGTCACTCGATCGGCATAGACTGTATAGACTGCAGAACGATAGAGAACATCCTCCAAAATATCCATATAAATACCCTTTACCACATCATAGACATCCTTATTAATTCTAAGAGCACCTGCTTTCAATGCCATTCTTTGAATGGACTTGCTGTTAATAATCTTTGGATCCTCCGATGATCGTCTCTTTCCAACCTTACTCAATGTTGTTGTCTTTTTTGTCTTTTTCTTGCTCTCCTCTTTTGCAGGTTCTGTAGAAGCTGAAGCCTCGGCCGATGATGATGTTGGTGCCAATTCTGGCTCTTTACTTGCAACCTTTTTAGCTTTACCGGATTTTGATTTTCCTCCTTGAGAACTCTCTTTTCCAGAAGTACTTCCAGTACTGGTCTGAGAGGATGAAGTGGGTGTTGTTGTTATTGTTGCTGATGACGATGTACCAGCCGTGATGGCTTCTTCATCCTTGACCTCTTTCTTGGGTCCTTCAGCTTTTTTTTGGAGCGGCACGGAAGGCTTCTTTGGGGGCATTTTTTTTTTGAAGTTTTTTTTGAATTGACTTTCTTGATGTGTGACCACTAGGATATGATCAGTGAGGAAGCATGATGATGAATACAATGTTATTGACTACGAGTAAGGAAGAGAGAGCAGGATAAACAGATATTTTCATTGGAATGCCTCTCAATTTTAATACTATCTAAAGCGTTGTGGCGTTGCCTTTTCGATTCTGAGAGACCTGATAGAGATATTGAAGTCGGTTGAGAATTTTTTGTTCGAGTGCCGTATGGCTTACTTTCGGAATGTCATTGTTGACACTCGAGTCCTGTTTGTTGTTCTTGTTCGTTCTACCACTGTCACTACTTTGGTTTGAACTCTTTCCACTCTTGGTCGTCTTGTCTTGAACTTGTTTCAATAATTCTTGATAGTCATGAATGAGAGAGGTGAAATCATTTCTCGAGATGTAGGTATTTTGAAGAGACAATTCACGAATGCTTAATCGGAGAAATTGTAATTCTAAATTCGAGGGATCTTCTTTCAAGAGTTGTTCCAATTTGGGAGTTGCTTCTTGCAATCGTTTGAGCATGTGCATTCCTGCCACATAAAACGATGCTGCTTTCACAACATTTGGTTCATGCTCTTCAAATAAATATCTCAATGAAAAGAGAGTTTCAAATGTTTCACAACAGGAAGTCGCATTACGAGCATAAAAATAAGCTCTTGCTTTCAAAAAAAGGAATTGATTCAACATGTTATTGGTGAGAAGGAGAGGGTTTTTAGGAAAGAGCAATTTTTCCAATTTTCCCAATTCCATTAACAGTTGATTCACACTGCTTTGAATTTTCGGTGTGAGTTGAGATCGTGAGAATAAATCAATTTGCATGCTATAGATGTGGGCTTTTCGGAGAGGAGTTGGTAAGAATGGAGTGAATCCAGAGGTCAGATAAGGTAATTGATCTTTCCGTGTTTGTGGTGGTGAGTGTTCTTTGAGAATATTCTCTAATTTCTCAATTAGAGAGAGTTCAGATTGAAGAGCGTTCTCAACTTGATACACATTCTTGTCAAAATCTTGCATCATTAAGAACTTTGCCTTCTTTTCCAATACCAAGCAATGAAAGTATAAAATATAAGGATTATGTGGATCTGTTTTCAATAATTCTGTCAATTGAGATTCTGTAATGGTATAGGATTGTTCGTTTCGCGGATTAAAATTAAAAATTATTCGACACAAATTCATGCATGATTTCACATGGATGGGTATGTCAGTACTCACATCGAGCACCGTCGAAGTGTCTCGTCTGTGATGAATGAGAGGCTTTGTTGTTGTGATGGTAGATTGTTGTTGTTTCAACATGTCATCATATTTTTGTTGCACATGTTTCCACATTCTCAGTAACATGGTCTTTTCAGACATGTCATCACTCATCATTACATGTTCATTGAATAGTACTGAATAACAATATCCTGCAAAAACAGAAATATTGAGAGGAATATTTGTTTCATTCTTTTCCTTAATTGCCTCACCAAAGAAAAGAAGTAGATGTTTTTGAATATCAAATTGCACCAATATTGAATGTGAAATGTAGTCGGACCATGGTTTCATGTTCATGATGATGCTGTTGACGACTTTGTCAATCATTACAACAACAAGAAAATGACTTGAATCGATAGAGGTTGAATGAGTTTCGAATTCACCGCTGAAATTAACTTTAAATTCAGTAGTATTTCTTTCGATATCAGTAGAGGTTGAATTATCATCAACATTAAACAGACTGGGATGTTTTTTCTTAATCATTTCTGCGAGAGTGTGCGAAATTTCAAAATGTTTTTCCTTCAATTGTTCTCTCCATTCTGATGTATCGAAATGCCAAGCTTGCACCATGGATTTAATAACCTTCTCCAAAAGTGGCAATAATTCATCAAGCACATACACTGCATGATTTGGTTCCATTTTGAAATTTTTCATGACATTCATGAGATAAATTCCAGCTTGCGCCTTTTCGTTATTCATCAACAAGTGGTTGGCATGTGCTAAATGATTTTTCAAGTCGGATTTAATTTTGATGATGGATTCTCTCGTTGCAGGATCCAAAGATTCCACAGATTCGACATGAATGTCTTGTTGTTGCTTTGAAAAAGCCTCATGCTCCGAATTAAAGAGTGTTTTCAATTGTTGGTCGGGTGTGATATTTTGTGTTATTTTCGCATTATTGTCCTCTTCATGACGAGAGTTTAGTTGTTGATTTTGTTTGCAAGTCGATGACATTGTAGTTTTTGATTTTTGGTTTAATTTTGAAAATACATCAACGGAACTATTTCTCATTTGGTTCGTCTGAAAATACCTCTCCGATCGATTATTTCCATTGAAATGATTTAAATTTGATTTGAACATGTTGGAAAGGAGGCTCCGATTTCTGGGAGCAAGTGAATGGGCTGAAAGTCGCCCCAAAGAAGACGTGAACATTTTTTTTCAAATCATCGCGACACCTTTCACTGCTTGGTTGGCATAATTTTTACAACACACACATAAATCAATTCATGTTTACGTATGCAAATTACCCAAACTGAGGTGATATATTGTGTAAAAAGACTTGATTAATTCGATGATGCCAAATCACTCAAACTCTTGTACACTGCATATTTGAAATAAATCAAAGAAAAACTTTCACCAACTCCTAATAAGGCTCCCTTATACAAGCTTTTCAAATTCTCTCTCTTAGTATGAGGAACGTGGCCGCTACCAAAATACATTTGATGTTTGTACAAGGCTTCCAGTGGTGACATCACCACCTTAGCAAGACCCAACGACAAAGATTGAGCAAATCTCTCAGCATACAAGCTACTGGCTGTGTCGAATGGCAGGTACTTGCTAACCAAATTATCGTATATCACGCCCGATAAACTCTCTTCAACCACACCATACAAGCAAAAAGTTCCGACTGAAATGAGCCAATTGGCCCAAGTTTCACCACCAGGACACGCCGATTGTGCTCCAATACATCCACCATAACCATTCACTACATTTCTCACTCTCTTTGCAACTAGAGGATACATGATGACATCGCTCACCATGCTTGTTGCGGCACTGGGAATTTGTAAATTCAATTTGTTGGCAATTGAGTTCAAGCCAACACGGAGGAAAAATCCTGAAAACTGAATACACAATTCTTCACCTAATCCCATAAACCAAGGAGGTGGTAGAGCAATATGACGATCCGATATTAATTGAGCAGAGAATTGTTCCCGAGTTTTCATATTTTGCATCGGAACGAGTAATATTCCCTTTGCAACCAGGAACGAGATGATGCCTGAGGCAGCATGAAGGCCAATGTAAGCCTTGCTTTGTGAAGCACTTTCAATGATGACGGAAGACTCTTGTCCTGTATGTATGATTGAGTATTATGTTTTTTCAAAAAAATGTTCGTTATACAATTTAACGCCAAGGTGGAATTCATTTGATATGCAACATTCCGATTTGGTTCAAATCAACCATAATGATGATGGATGAACGGATCGTTAAAGATCATTTCAATGAATTTTCGTTGTTGGCACCAACACACAGTAAACCTACCATGCGAAGACATTTTTTTTGAATTTGCCTTAAGCTTGAAAATGAACTAAATTTGTACTTGATTTCATCGTGTATTCGCCCTTTATCCCGATCTTTGCGATCATATCTCCCGTTTGTTCTTTTTATTCCAAAAAACATTTTGTTTTAATATCAAAATAACTCGTAACATCGTTGTCGACATGTTTATGCATTGCAGTGGTTAATGTGACCTATAATCGCGAGGGAATAAGGAGCTATTTCCATCCTCTTTTGAAATGAACTCAATAGGATCCAAATTGTTTTTATGATCTGAGTCATGGAATGTAATTTATGTGTAGTATTCAAAGAATTTCTGTTCAAAGCAGATATGGTTTCGCATAGGTCTTTTTCTGCCCTCATTGATTACCATGAAAGTGCTGAGGATCCAATGAATTCTTAGTGAAATAATGGTTCATTAAGTTAATTAATAAATGGTATGAATATTCGTTATATACTCTAGGTATGCAACAAATTGTTTAAAATGGTAAAATTAATAATTTCAAAATAGTTTTTCAGTGTCAAAGTGAAATTTGTACTCCTCCCTAATACTCAAAATGTTCGGAAAATAGGGACATGAATTGTTCCTTTGAAATTGTTCCAGTCTTTGCAAAATCAATTTCGTAAAACATTTCTTCAAATATAGGTGTGGGTAAAAATTCTCCAACCTTTTCCATCGAAACACGTAATGATTCCATGGTCATATAACCAGGTTTTGTTTTATCCTCAAAGATTGTAAATAATTCATTCAAATCTTGAAAAAGTTTCTGATGTTCCTTGTTCACATCTTCGTCATCATTGATGGCATCAAGTTCCTTATTTTGTAATTCAATAGTTTTTAATCGTTCTCCAACATCTGGATATTCTCTCTGTACTGCATATGCCACAAAGGCAATAAATTCTGGTAAATCAAAGGCATATCGATATTCAACGTATTGATTAGCCCTTTTCAATTTTCGATTTGAGAGGAGAGGTGATTGTAAAGTAGCCGTACTACTAGCAGACATGGTTGAAACTCGTTGTTGATCATCATCTTGATTGCTCACCTTTTCCGATTTCAACACAATTTCATTATTTTCAAAATCAGCATCATGACTCTCATCAACACTTGAATCATCATCTCTGAATTGTTTGCTTGAATGATGATGATGATTACGAGGAATATTCACCGAAGAGTTATATCCTTCATACAAGGAATTCAATACGGAGCGATCCAAAGCCTTCACTTCATTGATCAGATCCTCCAAATCGGAAGGATCAATTCGCACTCTCAGTGCCTGTAAAACAATTTCTAAATCTTTGGCCGTTACATATCCTTTAGATTCCGAGTCGAGAAGAGAAAAGGCGTGTCTGCATTGTTGCACCGTGCTTGAGGGAAGGGCAAACATGGGTTCGTTTTTTTGGATTTTCAAAAAATAAT